>NW_019154158.1:3238905-3469192 GCF_002288905.1 Enhydra lutris kenyoni
AAAAAAAAAAAAAGAATTTTCACGTGGTTATTTTTGCCCCTGGTGATCTCAGGAGTGACTGGGAGGTTTCAGTTAGGTAGTATGAGACATGCTACTCTTAAGAGTTTGCTATTTGGGGCGCCTGGGTGGCTCAGTGGGTTAAAGTCTCTGCCTTCGGCCCAGGTCATGATCCCAGGGTCCTGGGATCGAGCCCTGCTTCGGGTTCTCCGCTTGGCAGGGAGCCTGCTTCCCTTCCCCTCTCTCTCTGCCTGACTCTCTACCTACTTGTGATCTCTGTCTGTCAAATAAATAAATAAAATCTTAAAAAAAAATGAGTTTGCCATTTGTACAGTGGAAAGGATTTCAAATTGGTGGCCCCCATTTAACTTCTTACTTGTATTTCTTTTAGATAGATTATAGATAATATTTTTATATCCTTGCCTCTTCTGATTTTTGTTTTTAGATTTGTACTGCTATAGCTTACAATATAGCTTTATAATTCTTAGGGGCTTTTCTGAGTCTTCACTAAATTTACACAATGAATGGGTGCTTAGAAGGTGGCTGTAGGCGGCTATGGTGGTACACAATCAGCACATCACATTTTAAGAAGTACACTGCAAGAATTCTCCATTAATCTTACCTGCAATCAAAATGTTTAGAATACAGTTTCTGTGAAGTGAAATCACATCAGCTGTTTATAATTAGTCTTTCTGTTGAGGTATTCAGAGTGTTGGGAATTTTGATTTTTGTCTTTTTGTTTTATAATTTTTTAAATGGAAATAAATAACTTTTAATTTTTTTTGTCAGAGTAAAATGTATATAAATTTGTGATCAATTTTCAACATATGCCCTAATTTCTTCATTTGAGGACTCTGGAATTTCTTTGATTTTAAAACATTTAAAAATTTTAACAAACCTCTCTCCAAAATTTTAGATAATAATACTTGTTAAGTAGCAGCTTTAGTTTAAGAGTAGAACAGCAAGTAAATCATTATTTTAACATGTAAGCAGAGTCACTCAATAATCTCAAACCAGAAACTATTTTTTTTCTGGGCATTAGTAAAAGATCAATCACATATTGCATATAAGATTCAGTAGCTATTATATTTACCTTATTTTATTTTAATTTTCTTATTATTAACATAAAACACATTATTTGTTTCAGGGGTATGGGTCTGTGATTCATCAGTCTTACACAATATACAGCACTCACCAAAACTCATTATACCCTCCCAATGTCCACCACCCAGCCACCCCATCCTTTCCACCCTGCTCCACTCCAGCAACCCTCAGTTTGTTTCCTGAGATTAAGAGACTCTTATGGTTTCTCTCCCTCTCTGGTTTCTTCTTGTTTCATTTTTTTCCTCTCTTCCCCTATGATCCCCTGCTTTGTTTCTCAAAAAGAACTGACTCACTTAGAGAGTAAACACTAGTAGTGTCTTGTTTACACAGATTATGGTAATTCTAGAACAATATCTAAAGAGGTATTTTGCAATACATTAAAAAGTAAATGATTCACTATGTCATATTTTATAGTTTTTAATATTTTTGATTTATTATTTATGGTTAACTGAAGTAGAACATACATAAAATGTATATTTGTCTAACACGTAACTTTAGAAGCTATAACTAGCTCTATTCCTAATTTTATTGACTAAATATATATTTAAAAATATATAGTTCATATGTATGTATCTCAGTTGCCCTTTTCAAATAGCCATCCAGCTCAGGGTCAAAGGAGGAAATGTAAATGTAAATAGTGCCCAGGCTCATGAAGCTTTCTGAGAAACAAATCCACCTTAATAAGAGAAGAGGAAATTAATAAAATTGAAAAAAAAAAAAAGAAGCTGGTATTTTGTGAGCACTTACAATATACCACACACATTTTTAGTGCTTCATATGGATTATTTCATTTAAATCTTACCATGATACTTAGCAATAAGTACTTCTATTATCCTCACTACAACTCAAAAAATGATTCCTGGAGTACAGATTTTGTACTCTCAGCTGTTCAGACCTTTTATCTCTAACAATTATTTTTTCTCTGTCCTTGAGCTACCCATTCCCCTGGTTTTACCCCTGACCTTTTCATCACCGATCACCTTCAAAGGCTCAAATTCAAGTATCTTATGCTTTGACAACCATCTCTATCTAATTCAAACTTACTTCATTTCATAATTAAGTCTGAATTAGAAAAGTATGGAGATTAGCATGTCCTTTGCAAGGCTAATGCATGAATTCACAAAGTGTTTCATATTTTTATGCTCATAGGTCAGAAAACTTATTATTGGACTTGTATAAACTTTGTCCAAATTGAAATATACGTTTACTGCAATTATAATCAAAATACCAAATAATTACTTTACCTTTTGAGGAACTTGAAAGCAAATACTAAAATTTGTGTAAATGCAAAGGGTAAAAAATATTTAAGACATCTTTAAAAAAGAGATGAAAGTTATAGGACTTGCTCTACAAATATCAAGAAAAATTATAAAGATACTATGTGAGGATTGCTGGAGGGGTTGTGGGTGGGGGGATTGGCTAGAATGTTCATGGGTATTAAGGAGGACACTTGTGATAAGCACTGGATGTTATATGTAAGTGATGGGTTACTAAATTTTACTCCTGAAACTAATATTACACTATATGTTTAGTACCTAGAATTTAAATAAAAATTTGAAATATTAAAAAAAAAAACCAAGAAAAAAGATACCATAATTTCAAGCAGGTAGTATTAATGAAAGTACAAACATATGAATGGAACAGAATAGAAGCTCAGAAATAGACTCACAAATTTAAAAATTTGATTTTTAGCAATGGTAGGTCTGTGAAACACTGAGGAAAATAGTCTTTTCAAAAAATATTGTTGCAAAAACTGTATGTCCACAAGTAAAACACAAAATTAAATGAATCCCTATTTCAGTTAATACACACACACACACACACACACACACACACACACACACACACACAATCAATCAATCAATTCCAGATGAATTTGAGACCTAACTATGAAAAGCACCAAATAAAAGTTCTATAATATTATGTAGTAGTCTCTTGATATAATTTTTAGGGGGTAGGGAGTGGTTTAGTAGAAAAAAACAGAAAGACTGATGAATGGACTACATTAAAATTAAGAACTGTGTTCATCAAAGTAGAGTACTTAAAGTATAAAAAAAAAACCAAACCCTACACATAAGAAACATTTACACATAACCAATAAAATCTCATATTTAGAATATGTTAAAAATTCTTAAAATGTAACAAGAAAAAAGTAAAAATGGGAAAATGGGTAAAAATCTTAAAAAATGGCACATCAGAAAATGTTCAATTTTATTAGTAATCAGGGAAATAAATGTAACCTAAAATCATAAGATACAACTCACCAGTGAATGGAATGGCAAAATCCAATAGTGTGATAATACCAAGTGTTGGTTAGGACAGAGATTTTCACACCTTGCTGGTTGGAGTGTAAACTGTGTAGATCACTTTGGGCAACAATTGGCCATATCTAGTAAATCTGGAAGGCAGACATATGACACAGGCTATGTCAAGGCATGAACCCCATAGAAAGGTTTCCTTATGTTCACTAGGATACATGTACTTAAAGTTCATAGTGTATAGTTCGAAACTACAAATAACTCAAGCGTCCACAAACTGTAAAGCAGATAAACAAATTAGTGTATTTACATGAGAGAATACTAACGATCAGTGATAAAAACTATAGATTGTATACAAAAACATTATGGATTTTAAAAACATATTAAAAGAAAGAAGCCAACACAGTTAAGAAAAGTACTGTATGATTTCATTATATAAAATTCAAATACAACAAAATTAATCTTTTTTTTACTGATGTGTCTTTAGTAAAGTTCTAAAGTAAAGAAGGAAAGGAAAAACTATAAAATTCGGATAGTTATACATGCAGGAAGTAGGGAGGGTTATTATCAGGAAGGCCTGTGTAAGAAGCTTCTGGGGTAGACATCTATCTATATAGATAGAAAGATATATATATCTAAATAAATATATATACATATTATATATATATATATATATATATATATATATATAAATATATATATATTTATTTATTTTAGAGAGAGAGTGCATGAGTGGGGGAAGGGGCAGAGGGAGAGAGAATCTCAAGCAGACTCCTCACTGAATGTGGAGCCTGATGCAGGGCTTGATCTCACAACTCACATCAAGACCTGAACTGAAACCAAGAGTCAGATGCTCAACTGACTGAGCAACACAGGCAACCCAGCAAATACCACATTTTAATATCTGTAGACAACTCTTTGACAAAAGGGTTGAAAGATTACCACAGGGCAACACTTTGAAAGAAAAAGAAAGATGAGACAGGGGATACCCTAGTACTGATAAGATTTGAATGTATTTACAAATCAATGAGAGCAAAAATTGTAAAGTTGTGAGCAAGGTAAAAAGAGAAAGAGAATTGCATCTTGGACTTAAGAGAAGATGAAAGCAGCTTGGGGCAAACAGGGTGCCATCTGGATGAAAATGGCATGTCCAAAATGGTTCACTTGAAAGAGATAGATAGAGTATCTATGGAGGAGGGAACAGGACTAAAGAAAAAAGGACTGGTGAGGTACCCAGGGACTTGTAACAGCAGGGAGTCTTTACAACCCCTTGGCCTGAAGGGGGAAGGGAAAAAATGAATGGCTTTGTCAGGTCCAAGTGAGAGTTAAAGCTGAAGAAGAGAGGTTACCCCGAGAGCCAGAGCTCATATGCAACACCTGCTAACATTACCGTGAAGCATTCCCATCCTCTGATTTCCTTCTACTTGTTGTCATTGTCCAAACCCAGCAGAAAACCATGAGTGGGCATGAGTGGCTGAGTGATGTGGTCTGGAAAGGCTGGTCTTCCAAGACTCAGAGCAGAACAGAGGAAGTCAGAGACATCAGGTAGGGATGGGGAGGAACAGGTGTGGAATAATCAGCACGGGCCTGTTACTAACAGAGAAAGCTTGGTTCAGAAAGGACACTTCTCCTTAGGCCAGAGGAACTATGAAACTCATGGGTAATAATTCAAAGACAATTTTGGTGGAAGGGAAAGATAGTTAAGAGAGCTCTTACCTGGTGACCTTACTCTCAAGAAAGTCAATGCAGGGGCTGTCTGCTAGGAGGGAAGAAAAACACGTAGATCAGGCCATTTGAGAAGATTAGAGGAAGTTTGAAATTACTTGGTAAGAAATTTAGTAGGAAGTCAATTAGGTATGGGTAAAGAACTGCTGAGTTGCACTGAAGGCAAGTGAATTTTTCATATGATGACAGTTTTTCTATTTCAGTGTTTAAGCAAATATTAATCAAAACCACATATACAGAAGCAAAAATAAGTCTTTTTTTCTTAACTGTTTCTAAGGCAAAAAAGAGTTTTGAGAGCCAAAATGGTAGTTTTGTTCAGTCTTATTCACACGTGTCTTTACAGATATCATACATTACATATATCATACATTTGTGTGTACACACACAATCTAACATAATATACTTATATAAATTGGCACTAGTGATTTTCCTAATCAGGAGAGGAAATTCTTACCTTAATAAATTGTAATTAACTTAATACAAGAATACATATAAAGAGTGTTGGTTGGTTAAATCCTAGGTTTTAGTCCTAGTTCCACCAGGTAATTTTGGTAGATGCTATGATCTGAATGTTTGTCCCCTACCCCAAAATTCATTTGTTGAGATACTAATGCTCGATGTGATGATATTAATAGCTGGGACCTTTGGGTAGATGCTTAAACCATAGGTGGGATTAATGCCTTAAAAAAGTGGCTCCCTAGAGGCCTCTAGCTCTTTCCACCATTTGAGGAAACAGCATGAAGGTACCAGTTATCAACCAGGAAGAAGGTATTTAACAGTAGGTGACAATGCTGGTAACTTGATCTTGGACTTCCTAGCTTACAGAATTATGAACAATAAATTTCTGTTGTTTGTAAGCCACACAGTCAATGGTATTTTGTTACAGCAATCCCAGTGGACTAAGACAGTAAGTCAAGCACATGTTTTCCTTAAGCTTGAATTCAGTATGCATTTACTTTTATGAAGCCATCCTAGGTGAGGCTCTATGAAATATGGTTTCTGCAGTTAATTTTTTTTTTTTGAAAACCAGAAGTATATATGCCAAAATATGTCAAAGATACCTGGAAAATTTGAGTGATATGTACATATGCATTTTTCTTTATCTTTGTTCATTTGGTTTCTGTCTTTAACAGTAGAGGTGATATTAAGTTAAGCCAAGAAAATGTTTATCTGCTATTCACATGGTGTAGTCAAATTTTTCTAATCTTCTATTGGAAAATATTTAGATTTTCTTTAGAAGCAAAATGATTCAGAGGAGATATTTGTGATCATGGTTCCTGAGATAATTGTAATCATTCCCCAAACTATCAACCAGTATATACCTGAAGTATGCTTAACCTAGCCTCTAGGAGGTAACAGTGAAAACATCAAGTACAATTAAGCCAATAGTTTTTAGTCAGGAGGTAAAGATGAGAAAGAATTTTTCAGCTTCACATATACTGACACCAGAAATATGGCAGTAGTTGAAATGGATACTAGTCACATATTATTATTAATGTTGTAGCTAAAGAATATCTTTCAAGACAGAGTCAGAAGAATGTGCAGTTCTGAACACTATAAACCCACTGGAAATTGGGACGTGACTTAGAGATGAGAGATATGATCACAGGCTATATTCTTACAGAGGAGATCTCTATCTGGAGTTCAAAGGTACATTATGCAAACCTTCCCTGAGGGACAGCTATGCGCAAGGCAAGATGTCAGGCACTAAGAAGATTGTCAGCAGAAGGGACAGAGGTGGAGATGTAAGAATATCCCTACTCCAAAACCTGTTATATTCAGAAATAATTAACTGCCTTAGTTAATGATAAGGGCAGAATCCACAGTACTTTGAATCAACCAATTATTAATATCTGACCATCTGAGAGCAGATCAGAATCAGTTATTAGACATGTTATCAATAGCCAAAAGGTAGTAAAAATCAGAGTTGGATGTCCTTGAGTTGCTAGCTTAGAAGTTTCTCCATTAAGGAATGATGTAAAGCAAGACTGTTTTTCCAAATAAGCCAGCTCTGACAAGATTAGTTCAGTTCTTTTAACTATGTAACATTTAAACACAGGGCTTAGTGGTGGGGTTACAAAGGAAAAGGATCAGGCAGAAGGACAAATAGCATACTCTAATTATAAAGCTGTATTTACATCAGTTTTGGGAATATGGGAAAGCCATTTAAGAATTAGCAGGCATATTTCTTATTCAATCTGCTACTAATTATCAGCACAAAATGTGGTATTTGGGCATCAGAGTATAAAAATATTGGAATATATTTCCAAGTAATATATGTGTAACAGACCTCTCCAATCAGCATCATTCTCTGTAAGCCTCATTGAATAATGGAGTTATGGGGATCAGGAACAATCAGAAATGTATGCGTTACTTTACCATATTTTTGACAATGAAAGATGCTAGTAGCATCTAAATGTCACACATCCTCATTTACTAATCTTAAGCAAGCTAGTTGTCTATTCTTTGTCTTGGTTTTCTCATCTAAATATTGCAATAGTTAGGTTAAATTATCTCTAAGTTATCTTTGGCTCTAAAAGACTATGGAATAGTAATTGTTTAAGGTAAATAAAACATAATTGGATCCTTAGTATGATCTTTTTTTTTTTTTTAAAGGTTTTATTTATTTATTTGACAGACAGAGATCACAAGTAGGCAGAGAGGCAGGCAGAGAGAAAGGAAGGGAAGCAGGCTCCCCGCTGAGCAGAGAGCTGGACGTGGGGCTCGATCCCAGGACCCTGAGATCACGACCCAAGCCAAAGGCAGAGGCTTTAACCCACTGAGTCACCCAGGTGCCCCCCTTAGTATGATCCTTAAAGTCCACTTTTTATGTGACCAAACACAATGGATAAAATACCTTTTCTTCCACACGATACTCGTTATTATTTTTTAGCAATATCAACGGCTACCAAAATTCTACCAGACTAGAGCTTAAACTCTCTATAATGAAGCTTTGACTATTGATATATTAATACATCAACTTTTGACTAGTTGATGTATTATTAATATTTGAAGCTATAGTATCATTGTAGCTTACCGAAGTTAGTCTTTTATCAGTATTTCTTTGAGTGATTCTTAATCTTTGCATATGCAGCCTATCATAAAGAATCTTGGCAAGCTCAAAACTGCATCCATTGGTCAATGTCGAGAGCTCAGAACTTTTAGCACATACTTTTTTTGTTCTTGTTAGTTTTGTTTTTATTACTTTATAATTACAGCAAGATACACATAACATGAAATTTACCATTTTACCATTTTAAGATGTACAGTTCACAGGCATTAAAACATCCATGGTGTTGTACAACTATCACCATGATCTAATTCTGGAACTTTTTCATTATCACACATGGAAACCCTATACCCATTAGCAGTTACTCCATATATCAGTCCCTGCCAACCACTAATCTGTTTTCTGTCTCTATGAGTTTGCCTATTATGGATATTTCCAATAAATGAGATCATATAATTTTTGGCTTTTTGTATCTGGCTTCTTTCACTTAGCAAGTTTCCAAGGTTAATCTATGTTATAGCACGTATCAATACTTCATTCTTTTTTGTGCCTGAATAATATTCCATTGTATGTATATACCATGTTTGTTTATCCATTCATCAGTTGATGGACATTTGGGTTAGCTTCTGTTTTTTTGACTATTGCAAATAATGCTGCTATGAACACTCATATACAAGTTTCCAATTATTTTGGATAAATACTTAAGAATAGAGTTTTTGAAACACATGTCTAGATATGTTTAACTTACTCAGATACTGGCAAACTGTCAATCAACAGCAGTTGAATCACTTTATATTCCATATGTATGTTTTAAATATAATTCTCAAAACACCCTTATAAGGTAGGTAAAATTATTACGTTGATAAGCTGGCTGAGGGCTTGTGAAGTTAGCTAACTTATCCCAGGTCATCACCTATAATTTGTTGGTTACCTGACTAAACTTGGAGCTCATCAGCCATGAGGCTGAGTTCCTAAACACAGACAGGAAACATCTCTGATACTAATGTTTTTTCCCTGGATTATGAAGACCACTTACAGCTTTACTTTGACATGTATTTCATTGTTGTAAACTGAATTAAATAGTCCAGATCAAATTTCCTATTTCCTCTTATTTTGAGTTACTTCTTGTTATCAACTTTCACATGGTTTAAAGTTGTTCGGATTATATACTGCACCTATTAATTCTTTCATTCATTTGCAACAAACACTTATTTGACAACCTTGCAGCATAATAGCTGAATATTCACTGTTAAGCTTTAATACAATTCCACTGTTTTTGCTCTAAACATTGTACCAAATTTGCTTAATTTTGTAACCTAATTGTACCTAAGAGAAATTGTGGCCCATTTGTTTCTTTGCTGGAGAAGAGAACCTATCAATTTTAGAGGGGAAGAAATGTCATTGAAACTCAAATGCAGACATCAAGATGAATGTTGTTATTCTAGACTCCCAGATATCAAAGTCACAATGTTGTATTAAGAGTATCTGCAGGCCACAGTGCAGTACTCTATATGAATTTCCCCTCCTAGAATTCCGGAAGTTTCTAAGTATCACTTGTGGATACTTCTTTTATGTGCCTCCCCACCCCCTTTATATATGAACTTCAAACATCCTTAGGCACATTAGGGAATTGCCTTAGTTCTATTGCTGTGTCAGAGCTAATGAAAATACATCTAATCTTGTTGGAAAGAATTCAAAAGTTGTCCTACTCCTTGCATAATATATAGAATTAGTGTGGTTATAGGAAGCTAGGGGAAAATTATCATATTACACAATGATTTCTAGGGCATTGAGTATTCCTATGAGAAATAATATACAGAGAATTTCTTAGAGCCAGATATTAAAGAAGAATGATTTTAGTGAAGTGAGGTGCAGAGAGCTGTATGAACATTATTGCTATAAATACATGTTTAGTATTTGAGTAGGCAACAGATTATTTCAACTAATTGTCTTGCAACCTATTTTAGTAGATACTCAAAAAATAACCAGGCACTGTATTAGACCCTCCATATATGCTGCCTTATTTCATGTGTACATAATAGGAGCCATCATCATGAAATGTACATACAAACATAAACATATTACACATTTATTTATATCATGACAATGCCCCATATAAAAGAAGGAGTTTTGACAAAATATCAACACATTTATATCTTATATTTTATTATTCCATGCATAAGTGAATAGGTTGAAATGTGGTCCTTCTCTAGCTATGTGTAAGTTTCACTTGGTGAATTTTCATAAAGCACTGATTTACACTATTTTAGAGGAAAGCACTGCTTTCTTCAGTAGTTTTAAGACAGAACTTTGAAAAAATGGTGGGATATAATCTGAAGATGGAGTAGGTGTAATGTTTGATGCTACAACATGCTGATAATATTTTTCTGAAAATATCACCTGGCTTTGTGAGATGCTCAATACAACTGAAAAACAAAACAAAACAAAACAAAACAAAACCCATCCCCCCTCCCCAAAAAAACAAACAAACAAACAAAAAAAAAAAACCAGACACCAGATCTCACTTAAAACAGTTATGTTGCTAGTTTGGCTTCCTATGTGTGTGGTATTCCATTTGAACTCCACATGGGATCTGTCCGTACCAAGTCTACATAATCAAGCCCATTGTTAGCCAATTTTAGAGGGAAATTAGTCCTATCCTATAAATGGATTACTCTCTGTTCACTGCTGTCTGTGTTGAAGTGCTAGCATGCATTTCCTATTTTACTCTGTGTGATTCATTGAACCCATTATGGGCTTGTTTACTACAAAGAATGAAAAGGTTACTTGTGAAGTTGGCGTTACAGAAATCCAGGTGAGGACCAGTAATAAAAAGACTTAATTATATCTCTCAGTAATCCTTACCCCACCAGGATCACATAAGCTGGGAAATAGTACCAAAAATGAAATCTCTGCAGACATCACATATACCAAGTGAGCTTATAGACCTCCTCAGAAATCCTAGCAGGTGGTGATAAAATATCTTTGAATGACACACTAATAAGTTACATTATGATAGACAAAGAAGACTAAAATTCGGGTGCTCAAATTTTCAACAGGGATGCAAAAACTAAATATTTGAATTTTTTCAACAATGGACATTCTGGATATGTTTTTGTTTTTAATTTTAATTTAACTATATAAATTGTCATTTACTTTCAGAGATCATCGTTCAATGGAATGGAAAAGGTAAAGAATATGTTTTGAATACTTCCAGTGCCATCTATTGGCTGTTAAATTTGTTGTTTCAATGCTAACCCAAGTCATCCAGTTACTCTTAGGTACGGAAGAAGACATTGCACACATTTAAGATAAAAATGCATCCGGTTTGATGTTTGAAGGCTTATAAATATCATAATGTGCCTTAGGATTCTCATATGTAATATTTCAAATCAGATAATATCATAAGGAATAAACAGAGATACACATATTTTAAGTACTAACTGTAGACTCCCAAGGATCCAAATAGATTATGCTTAATATCAACCATAGAATATTTTACTTGTCACAAACAAAATAAAACTAACAACTCTTCCTTATAAAATGAATAATTTTCTAAAAGCCTTATAGCTTTTACAAATGCAATGTTAATCTTCTTTTTTGTCATTGTAAGCATAAAGGAAGCTATTTCGTGTCACAAAAATGGCTCAATTAATAGCATTTTCTCTTCGTGCACAGATCAGAAATGAACAGAGAAAAGACTATGAATTAGATTTTTAAAGACATCTTTTCTAGAGCTCCCTTTTTACATGTGTATTACAATTGTTGAATTAGATAATTTGAACATTCAAATTAAAGGACATACAATTAATTCATTTCAGGTAAAATTATTTTCTCGTTCAGTTTTGCAAGCATAGCTAATTGAATAATGAAGACCTAAGCCTAGGAACAAGAAAGCCACCCTTTTAAAATCTGTCCCTCTTGTTCTGCTTCTCATAATGAATACTTTCATACATTTATGATCTATAAATGTCCTCATTGAGAGGGGCTAAGGTTGAAGGGGAAGGGAGGGTGTGGGGGGAAGGCAGAGAGGGAGAGAGAGGGAGAAGGATAGGAAGGGAAGAGAGACATATTGGGATAATTGGTAATCATGATGTACCAGAAATAATACTGTTTTTTCATGGTATAGTGAGTTAAAGTTTCTCTCCCCCTTCTTTTAGAGGGGGAGTAGGGGGAGGATAGAGGGGCAGAGGAGAAGGGGAAGAAACCCAAGCAGGCTCCACACCCAGTACAGAGCCTGATGCAGGGCTTGATCTCACAAACCTGAGATCATGACCCTGAGTTCATGACTTGAGCCAAAATCAAGAGTTGGATGCTTAACCGACTAAGCCACCCAGGCACCCCTAAAACTTCTCCCTTTTTGATCTCCAATCTATCTCCCTTTTGGTTTGATCTGTAGTTTTTAACATTGTATTTTTATATAACACATCTCTATAATGCACATTTTCCACTTGTTTCTTCCATATTAATGAACTGTGGACTTATATATTATGAAACTTTACAAGGTTTTTCAGTGAGGTGAAATATGCATTTGAAGTCATATGCAAAGAGAGATTTAATGTTTATTTTTCTAAAATGTGAGCTATTAATAGTTTTCTCAGTTAATTTTTTTTTTTTAATTTCAATGGTGATACTTCAGTTTTACCAAAGAAATAATGAAGTCCTCACAGCATCCAAAGGATTTCCTGGGTGACTTAACTTACGTGGCTCTAAGTCCATTAAAAAATGGAGACCCATTTTCCAATATTTCTGCTATTCAAATAGATTGCTTTCACATATGGAAGACAGATAAAACAGTACTTTGCATTGTTGATGCCACCAATTTCCTCAGGAGGGTTAGCTAGATGATGAAACATACAAAAATGACTGTAAGAAGTGTATAGGTACTTGAGTCTTGTCTATAATTTAGAGATGTTGTAACTGATTCTCTTTCTCTGTTTCCCTCCAAGAATATCTTTTACATGACCAAAGGTCTTTTTGATTTTACAGTGTACTCTATATTCAGATAATATGTGAATAAAAGTATGCTAGTTTGTGCTTGAAAATAAACAGAACACTTAAAATCAAACCCCAAAACAAACACACAAGAAGCCTTTCCGATCTTAGAGTAATGCTTTCTTCTTCTGTAACAATTTTATTGGTCATGGTTTACACTGGCCCTCAAAGGCTCATTCTTCAGAGAACTGGTTTACTGCCTGGTAAGACCATGACATCCTTGAAGATGAACCTCAGGATTTGAGATGACTCAGCAATATCTAGGAACTTGTTTGTATTTGGCTCATTAAAAATTAATACAGCTTAGAATATAATGGTAGTTCTCATCAATGGATTGCAATTTAAGTGCTATTTGTATACCCATCTTTTTTTTTAAGATTTTTTTTTTATTTATTTGACACAGAGAGATAGATCACAAGTAGGCAGAGAGGCAGGCAGAGAGAAAGGAAGGGAAGCAGGCTCTCCTCTGAGCAGAGAGCTGGACTCTGGGCTCAATCCAAGGACCAAGAGATCATGACTGGAGCCGAAGGCAGAGGCTTAACCCACTGAGTCACCCAGGTGTCCCTGTATACACATCTTGACAAGAAACTAAGTATGTATGCTGGGAACAATTTAGATAAGAAAATGAAGAGAGAAAGGGAGAATCTAGTTAAAGAATTTTTTTTTCTCAAATGAGAAAGAAGATATATGTGCAAACATATGTGCATTTCACAGCTCACAACGCAGAGCTACTCAGTATTTTATATCAATGTCTCTACATTTTCCAGCTAAATAGAAATCCTATGGAAGATGTAACTGTGTATGTCCTGCAGGGAACCAAGTAGCCGCAGCCAGACCTCATTCCCTACATCAATCCATAATGATTAAGAATCTGCGCTCTGGGAGCAGACTACTTGGGTTTAAGTCCCTAATCTGATACTTAGCTCTTGTACAAACTTGGAAAAAGGACATAAATTCTCTGACCCTCACTTTCCTTATATGCAAAATAAAAAGAATACCTTCTAGCCCTGGGAAGATCACATTTGGTGCCTTTAAAATACTTGTTACAGGATCTGGTACACAAAGGACATATTTAACAAGTTTTAGCCATTTATTAAGATTAAATTGTAAGACTCAAACTTACTTGGTTAAAAAATAAAAAAAGAAACTATGATGAGAAAATAGAATGGGATACAATCAAGCAACTAGGTCCTAGCCTACAAAAAGCTCTCAATTCAGCTTTGTGACTGTAAACCGAGAAAGACACAAACTCGTTTGTATTTTGGCTCCTCACCAACTATAATGAGCAGTGCAGTAATGAACATAGCTGGCATTAAACTTCTCACCAGCACCCTATGGGACCAGGATATAGACATTTACTGAATGTACAGGTGTTCTGGGTGATAGGAACCTATGAAATCAGTGCTTTTTCTTTTGGGGCAGCCCTGGGGGCTCCACTGTCATCCCTTTACCCACAATAGTGAAGGGCATCCCTTACAACACTGAGGGCATCTCTCTGGAAGTCCCTCTTCTGACAACATTCATACCCCAAAGTCAACCGCCAGTGACTATCAAATTCCAAGTCACACCAAAACATGGATCATAGAGAATTTTACCTTATTAAAAAAAAAAAATCTTTGAATGGCAAAAATAGATAAGAACTGAAAGAAAGAGACCAAGAGAGAAAAAGAATTTGGGAGGATAGGAATTCAGAGAGAAAATCTGAAATATGGTGTCAGAAAGTGAATGAGAGAGAAAAAACCAAAATGGTCATAAGCACAAGACAGCAAGAGCACAAAAGGAGAAGAGAGAAGAAACTCGAGAGTAGGGAAGAGAGGACAGATGGAATGCAGGTGCTGAGAAAAAGCTTTTTCTGGAAACCACATGAAGCCATGCCGAGACAGTACATTTATTTCTTATTCCTGCTTTCATGTCATAGTCTTTAAGTGTTTCAACTTCCTTATTCTTTACAGTAACAGTATGAGGTGGGTAGGTACTATTGTGATTACCATACTTACGGACGAGAAAAGTTAGGCTTATAAATAATAAGCAAGTGAAGAAAAACACAGTGGTATCTCCCCTTTCCTCATGGATAATCAAGTCAAGTCCCCCTCAAGAGGTTTTATCCCATTGAAGGAACCCCGACCTCTCCCATTTAAGTCCGTCCTTCACTATTAAACTTTATATGCAAAGTGCCTCAGAAAACCACATTCTTCAGTTCTGGTATTTTGTAGCTTGATCAACCTCTCAGTCTCAATCGATTCCTAGGTCTCATCTTACTTAAAAAATGCAACTGCTGGATATTTAGAATGTTTCTTAGAGTACTGAAATTACCTTCATTCTTTCTATTTTGATTAGGAGGCAGTAGATGTAGGGTTTCTATGATTACAAGATTTTTAAAATACTGTTTTTCTAAGGAATATTGAAAAATTTAACCTTGTCATTTTTCAGGCCAACCTCATCCTCTCTTCACCTTTCCAATAGTCCCTATGTGTGGCTACTTTAAGCATTATACCTGTCATTAGTGATTAACGCTCAACTGAAAAGCACTGGTGAAAAAAAAAAAACAAACCCAAACTTGAATACTAAACTATTTTGGAACTGAAATTTTGAAAAAAAGTATTTTCAATGCTTTTCTATTATATAGTATCTCAATAAGATTTAGAATTAGAAATGAGATTTGTAATTTTTTAAAGTTAATTTCCATAATACTGTTTCGAAGAAAGTAGGTGTTATGTATTGTGTGATTACAATTAGGTGCCAGCTGAACATTTTAAACCACATTGTATGCACAGTAGTTTAAAACTGGTTATTATTAAAAGATAAGGAAATTAAAGTTCATGATCTAAGCTCCAACTAAAAGATTATACTGTCAACTTGAGACTATATTGTTATGATTGGTATGTAGATTTTTTTTTTTTTTTAAAAGATTTTATTTATTTATTTGAAACAGAGAGAGAGAGAGATCACAAGTAGGCAGAGAGGCAGGCATAGAGAGAGAGGAGAAAGCAGGCTCCCCGCTGAGCAGAGAGCCCGATGCGGGCCTCGATCCCAGGACCCTGAGATCATGACCTGAGCCGAAGGCAGAGGCTTAACCCACTGAGCCACCCAGGCGCCCTGGTATGTAGATTTTTAGGATAAACAATCTCATGATATAAAAATAGAATAAACTGTAACCTAAAACTTTAACACAGTAAGACTTTCCTTGAGTGTAGCTTTAATTCTTTGATGCCGAAATGAATCTATCACATATTCCTGAGGGCATACGCTATATATATCTGCCCTGGTAAATTATGGCTAATTAATAATAGGAAAAGGAAAGAATAAGCAAACAAGGGGAGGGGAGAAAAAGGGAGAATTATTTTTAGATCGTAGAGTATTGATAAGATATATGACCTTGTCAAAATCCTATGAAATGGGTATAATTTCTCGTTTACACACAAGGAAAATGAGGCCCAATTTTTATTTATTTTATTTTATTTTATTTTTTTTAAAGATTTTACTTATTTATTTGACAGAGAGAGATCACAAGGAAGCAGAGAGGCAGGCAGAGAGAGAGAGAGGAGGAGGAAGCAGGCTCCCCACTGAGCAGAGAACCCGATGTGGGCTCGATCCCAGGACCCTGAGATCATGACCTGAGCAGAAGGCAGAGGCTTTAACCCACTGAGCCACCCAGGCACCCCGAGGCCCAATTTTTAAATGAATTACCCAAAGTCATATAAATGCAGCTGACATGAAACGGAATAGCCTGAAATCAGTATTGTAGGATGCCCTGCGTATGTATGTTTGCTAAATTACTTCAGCATCAATGAATAATCATTTTGCCATATGCTCTCAAAGTGAGATAAAAACAGTGTCTATTTCCAACAGCTCATGCTTTATAACCATTTTATAACATTTAGAAAGTTTAACTAGAAACCTTTTCTCCTGGGCTGTATTCAAATGATTTATGATAATGTCCTTAGTAAAAAGACGCATCATTATTGTGATTAATCTCATCTAGTGACAGTACCATTGCACAACTAAATCATCACGCTAGAAAGAAACAAAATCAGTAACTCCATTTAGCAGATTTGGTGATGATGCTTGTTCAAGTATTGCAAAATTTGTATTAAATTACTTCCATATGGCATTAAACATTGTTCATTGCCTGCTAAAGACCTCAATCTAAAAAAAAAAAAAAGTGATTTTTCCATTTCTATTGCATACATGGGTTTAGACTTGTCAGTGACTTGAAATAACGTTGGTATTGAGGGAAAATCATTTTCATCAATGCTGGTCCTGAAATTATTCCTTGCTTATGATTTTCAGGTAATTCTTTTTCTCTTTGGAAAACATATTTCTCAGTAAACATGGTCTCATAATATTCTCCATAATGCCTTGCTCTTGTCCTTAGATGAGATAGTGTTACTAAATTTTAAGTTCTTCATTCCCATTCTTAATCTATGACACACCAATAAACTTGGTTTTACAGCATCATTTAATTTACTCCAATGTAAAACTCAGGTTGGAGTCCCATGAAATGTTAAATTATTCTATTTCAAGAGAACCAAAGAGCTATCTTGTTTCAGAAAAACAGATTCAACTTTAGTGTTCACATCTTTATCTATTCTGCCCCATGATATTATTCCTTTGTCTCCATAGCATGATTGGCTCATTGCTACTATCCACTTAAAGGGAAGTACCACTGATTTATATTCACTATCCTCATTGGAAAGTAAGCTCACTGACACAGGGGCCTAGTCTTATTTACCTTATTTACATCCTAAAACCAGACTAGATAACTTCTACTCAGTAAATAACTGTTAAGTGAATAATAATATTTATAATGGCTAATGGCTAAAACACGAATGCTTATTTTGCTACGCACTTTTCTTTAATTACCTCAGGTAATCCTTGTGGCAACCCATGAAATAGATTCTATTATTGTTACTATAGAAACGAAGAAACTCAAACAACTGACAAAGATTGTATCACACAATCTTTCCCACAATTAGTATAGGAGTGAAGCTAGAATTCCATCTCAGGCAGCCTGACTCCAGAGCCATGGCCTCAAGACACTGCCCCACAGCCCTATTTGCTGGACAGAGCTTTGGCTTCAGGAGTGAATGACTCTTAATTACCAAGAGGGGTACTATGACTTTTATCAATTACCCCGATACAGAATTACATCACCATTTACTACATTGTATTTATCATGTGTGATGGATAATTTTATCTGTCATTTTGACTGGACAAAGGAATGCCCATAGAGCTGGTAAAACATTATTTCTAGGTGTGTCTGTGAACACGTTTCTGAAAGAGATTAGCATCTGACTCAGTTGACTTGAGTAAAGAAGATCCACCCCTCACCAGTGTGGATAGGAATCATCTGCTCAATTTAGGGCTCCAATAAGACAAAAGGCAGAGAGATGGTGAATTATCTCTCCCCTTGACTTGGGACTCATCTTTCTGTTCTCAGACCTTGGAATTCCTGGTTCTCAAGCCTTCCTCCTCTGAGACTTCTACCAGCAACCCCTATTCTCAGGCCTTAGGCCTCAAACTGGGAATCACATATTCAGCTCCTGTGGTTTTTGGCCTTTGCACTCAGACTGAATCATACCATAGGCTTTCCTGGTTTGCCGGCTTGCAGATGGCAGTTTGTGGTACATCTTGGCTTCCATAAACTGCATAAACCAATCCCCATAATAAATCCCCATAATAAATCCCCCAAGTAATTAAACACATATACATATGTGTGTGTGTGTGTGTGTGTGTGTGTATATATATATATATGTATATATATGTATATATATATATATAAAATCATATTGGTGCTGTTTCTTTGGAGAACCCTAACATATCATGGTTTGCATGTTTATTTGTTTTTTAGTAAATAAAAACCTTTCATTAATCATGCTCAGATGAGTAGACTGATTAATATATTCCAAAACTTCATATAATCCAAAAATGCCTTTATAGTTGGCATATTATTTAAATTTTTTTGCATGAGAATTGACTTTCTAAAGATTTATTGCTAAGACTTTAAATTTTATGTACTTAGAGTCTGGGTCTGTCCTTCTCACCAATTATCCTTAGCAACTAGCATAATAGCTAAACTATAAGTGCTCAAAAATTTTTGAGTTTCATGCTAATTACTGCTATTGACATTAGGTTTTTTCTTTAAAACAAGACAGCATGAGTAGTTTGGAAGACACATTGGGATCATAAAAGATTTACAACAAAAAAGAATCAAGTTGGACTAGTATGTAGTTATCAAAAGAGAAGAATCAAGAATTCTATTTTCTACCTTTTCCACTCCAACCAACTTTGAGATGGTCATATAGTTATGCATAAGGAATGTCTGCCTATGCTGAATAATAAACAGAAGCTATAAAATTAGAAGTAGAAAATATAATTGTCTGCCTTGTAAAGGTTAAATGTGGTCTTAGGAGAGGGCGAAAAATTACCATACAGAATTCTATTTAGCACTAAGTCTGATAACATCTTACTGATTAGCTCAGTTCTTCATAATTAGTGTAAATAAATGCTTATCAGATCAACATGTACTAACCCCAAAATAGAATAAGTATTTTGAACATGGCACTGTACTTTCTTTGATCCCGAGGACCTCTTCCATATGGACAGCTAACTATAAAACATCCACTGATCCAAGAGGTAGTTGTCATATCAGAAAATAGGCATTAAATTCATACTGAGATATAAAATGCAATGTTATAGAAGACTGCCTGATCTAGTTTTTTTCCTCAACTTCAGAGTAGTTTTAAAAATAAGAGGTAACTCTCTAGGTTGCAAGAAAAATGGTAAAAATAAGAGAACTGTGGATTTAGACACTGCCAGTGGTCTCTGTGATGACCTAGGCCTAGATCCCTGGGATCCCTATATCCCTGGGTGGTTACAGAAACCTCAGAGGACTTACAGGTCAGAGTGCACATTTCTGAACCAATTGCCAGAGAAGCATCTCATCAGCAATAAAAGTTTAGCAAACAGAAAGAGGCAGTGCATCTTCCTATGAGGAAAACAGTATACATAAAGGCAGGAAGACCTTTATATTCCCCCTTCCCTTATCACCACTGTTAGGTGTTCATATCCTTATGAATTACTTCATGATAACCAATTAAGACCTGCCTCCCCAGACAAAAGCAAGTTTTGCAACAATATCAGAGTAAAGTTTGCTAACCCTTTTACTCTTTTTAGAGTCTTCCCAAAGCTGCCTATCCATTCTCAAATTATTGATTCGATCAGGCAAATAAATGGAATATCGATTCAAAACACAGTCTCATTAATTCCATTCCCATGGAATTAAATCAACCTGATCCTACTTTCATCTCTGATAATATTTGATTACTTCAACTAGCCATCATACAGTTGGAAATACTCTATAACTTGAAAAGAAACAAAAAAAGCACTCTTAAAAATCCTGGCTATGAAGATGCCAAGAAAGATTAAAGAAGAGCATCACAGTTGAGATATGTAAATGTGAACTTTCAAGGAACTTCGAGAAAGACTAAAAACATGGTTAATTTTGGAATAAATAAAGATTTTAACATGACATATTTTCTGATATAATACAGTCATATAAATTTATAAAAGAAGATATGCTATGGGGTAAATTTATACAGAAGTGAAAACATTTTCTATTGCATGAAAAAAATTTCCTTCCTTTCAGTCAAAGTTGTTTCCCAAATGTTGAGTACTCTACTACCAGCTGGCCCTTTAGAGAGGGTCCGTTATTTTCTTGTTGAAGTGGCAGGCTGTTCTTCTGATGAGCACATATCTTGAGGTCATCTTGCTGACACTTTATTTGATAGACTGTCCACTTTCTCCTAAGGAAAACTAAGGAAACTGGGGAATGTAGTTAGTTTAAAAAATACTAGGACATCTGTATCTCATATGACAGTCAAATAATGGAAAACAATAAAATGAAAACTGTTAGTGATAGTTCCATCCTCATTCAGTATTAAGATGGCCTTCTACAGCCTGTTTAAATTTCACATTTATTTAACTAGAAAAATAGGCAAGGGTCATATGATGAGCAATATTTGGTCTATAGCTTTTCTTCCTACATGTTGTGGGATATTGGGCATATTCCTTAATTTTTCTAAGTCTCAGTAACCTCACCTGTAAATTTGGAAAAACAGAAGTGCTAACTTCATAAAATCTATTTGAAGACTAAATGAAAGAATGCCTTGGGAGCATTTAACAGAGTTCTAGGTACGTCTTAATCACTTCATAGATATAAAGACAGTATTATTGTTACAATTTTGTATTTTATTATGAATAACTTATTCTCCAAATTGTAGATTTAGAAGATATTTGACATTTTAAACTTTAAAAAAAAATTTTTTTTAAATTCATCTGCTGAGAGAAAATTACATTATTTCATAAGTTCTTTCCTGTAGATGCAGTTTTAAAATATAAAGACTAATCTTAAACATGCTAATAAGTTTGCTAAGTGACTAGAACACAATAATGACAAAAAAGAAGAAAAATCTGTAATGAAGCAAATTGAAAATGAATTTGATTCAACTCAAAGTGAAAGAAGGGATATATTAGTGCATTTTCTGTTTAGGATATGTCAGCCATAAAATATTTCAAAGAGAAGAAAAGTGGCAAAGTCTGTATAGGACGGAAGGAGTTGGATGATGGAAAAGAAAGAAAATGCTTAGGAAAATAAAGAAAATGCTTAATTATTAATTCCAGAATGGAGATGAAGCCAGGACAGTAGATGGAAATGAAATGTTTGCTGATTTTGAAAAATAAAGTTTTGAGCTAGAAATACTAGGAATATGGTACTCTATTCCTAAAAAACCACCACCAACAAAAGACTTTTAAATTTTCATGTTACTGACAACATCTCTGCAAGAAAATCTAGGTGGTATTAAAATTGGAAGTAAAAATGGAACTTGAAGATAAATCAGCAAACACTTGAAAATTAACTAAAATCAGTGAATAACTCTTTAATTGATCATTCATGTGTGAATGAATGCATTTATTTTACTTACTGTGGCCTTATGAATGAAATGCAAAATTCAGACTTGAAAGGGAACACTAATATAATTAAATACCCAGTGCTTAAATTCTGTTCTAAAAAGAGTATGTTAAAGAAAAACTGAACTTAGAAACATTGAAATTAGTGACTTAAAAATGTGTGGATTCTCCAAATATATAAAATACATTCGTATCTTTTCCAATAAATGATAGTTAACCACCTGAAAACCAGAGTCTTCAGGAAGATCTCAATAGCATTAATCTATGCTTACCTAACCCTTTCCCAAAAGAGAGAGTCTTACTACTCAGTGATGTTAAGGAAAGCTACACCATGACTTTCTCTTTTGTTTCTCTCTATTCCAGTATCATAAAAATCAGACAAGATTGTAGTATGAGATTACCTTACATACATTCCCTTATTCACAGGTCACATAGTGGTCATCTATTTAAAAAAAGAAATTGTATTTGTTATCTTCCAATTGTATTGGTGCCAGAGAGAGAAATATGAACAAAGTCCTAACACTCATGGAATTGGGAGAAAATTATAGTCTAATACAATATCCAAAGATTGAAACCTATTCTAAAAGAGACATGCTTAATAAAGGCAAGCTACCACAAATTTTTATTAGGGCAAAATAAAGCCAGTAATTTCAGTAACTATAAGTCCTATAATTGAAATATGAACAAATTTAAGACAAAAGGAGAAAAGACTAAAACGAGGTTAAGAAAGACTTCTCACAAGAGATGACATTTGAGTTAAATATGGAATGTTAAACAAGGAAGTTAGGCATGAATGATGGAACAGAAAAAGTTTTAAGAGACAGGTATAATAATTACAAACACAGCAGCATTGAGAAATTGGTGTTATCAGTTATCGTCTTACAGAGATTTCCCCCAGCTAGAAGATCTTGACCAGGTGCCTAGAAATACGTCTGGATTTTGGGAGGGATTCAAGATTTAGATTTGGGAAAGTTAAGGCAATAGTATAGTGATCAGGAGCTCTGCAAGTGCTGAAGACTAAACACTAATCTTTAAGGAATGGGAAGAAGCAGAGGACTAACCATGGGAAAAGAAAAGAAGCATTTGAGTAACTAAAATCGTTATAAGAATAATTTGTTTCTGTAAGCAAGCAAGAAAAAGAAATCTTCAAGAACAAAGTGGTAGCTAAGCAAGACAACATCTGCAGAAAGGTCACAATATTAAAACAAAATTACGTTAATTTTGTTTTAGAAATCACAACAAAACAAAAATAATCTGAATGGTTAATGGAAGTCCAAACTGTATTATATCATTTGAGGAAAAAACAATTCAAAAAAGTAAAGATGCAAGCATGAACTGTTCTTGGAAATAATAAAGTCCCTCTCCAAATTCTAGCATGGCTTCTAGCAGCTTAATGCCTTGTCTGTAGGGTTACCCTGGTGCCTTTAAAATTCCTGCCTGGGAGGGGAAACTAGGTGGCTTAGTTGCCTCAGGTCATGATCTCAGTGTCCTGGGATTGAGTCCTACTTTGGGCTCCTTGCTCAGCATGGAGGCTGCCTACCCCTCTTCATCTGCTCCTACCAGCCTTCCCCCCTCCACACTAGTTCTCTCTCTCTCTCTCTCTAAAATGAATGAATGAATGAATGATAAATAAATAAAATCTTTTTAAAAAATGCCTGCCTGGGAAAGATCAAGGATGCCAAAATAATTTGTTGTTTGTTATAGGCAACACTTGAAGATGAGGCCCATGTCTCCCATCTCTGTGGGAGGGCAGAAACCCAACTTTGATAAGCATTAGTGAGGTTCTATCCAGTGAGGTAAGATAATGAAAATAAATAAATGTATGAAGATTGAAAAGGAAGAAGTAGAACTGTTTTTTTTTTTTCCAAAGATGACTTGGTTATATTTAGAAAAAAATGTAATTTTCTCAAAAGGACCCCAAAACTACAGAATTAATAAAGACAATTAGCAATGTTACTAAATACAAGGTCATATATAAAAATCAAATGTATTTTAGAAACTAGACATAAATAATTTAAAAAACCAATATTGTTTGTTAGATACCAAAACCATCAAATACTCAGGAATGATGTGAACAAAAGACATATGTGACTTCAACCTCATGTTACTATTATTAGAAATCAAAGAAGATCTCGATAAATGGGGAACATATCATATTCATGTATTGGTAAGCTCACTGATTTATAAATGCCCACTCTTTCTAGCTTGATACATGTTAACTGAAATACATGTAAAACTGAAATGCTGATTCTAAAATTTTTATAGAAATTAAAGAGCCTAGACTATCCAAGGAATCTTCAAGAACAGTAATGTTGGAGGATATACATTAGCAAGTATCAAAAATTACCATAGCCAAAGTAGTAAAGGGAGGATGGTATTGCTTAAAAGATAAACAAATATAATAAGGGAACAAAGAATAGAGTTTCCAGAACCAAATCAAACATACATGTTCACTTGATATAAAACTAGGACATCAATGTAATTCTGTAGCATGAAACTCATCTTTACAATAAATGATTTTTAGATACCCATTTACTGGACTAAATGGACATACATATTCAAAACTAAATTATGACCTCCACCTTCACAACATATGTAAAACAGTTCAAAATATATTATAGACTTGAAATGAGAAAAGTAAAGCATTATAGCTTCTAGATTTATTTAGAAAGAAAGAAAAGAAAAAAATAAAGATTATGAAGATTTATCTTTATGAACTGGGGTAAAGTTTTCATAAGTGAATCACAAAAGCACAATCCATAAAAGAAAAGTTTTATAAGCTGGACAACATTTAAAATAACTTTCAATTTCTAAAAAGATAAAATTCAGATTATGATAGAGCATGTTTCATTCTGAGAGAAGATATTTACAAGAGATGTATCTGAAACAAATTTAATTCCAAAATATATTAAGAACTATCAGAAAAAAACCACTGACAATCATATACTTTAGTGAGCAAAAATCTGCATAGACATTTTATAAAAGAGGATCCGACAGTCAAAAAGTCTACAGAAAAATACTCAACATAAAAAGTCATCAGGGAAACTCAAATTAAAACCACAATGTGATACCACTGTATTTCACCTGAATGGATGAAATGAAGAATTAATAATACCAAGGATATGAAGCAATTAGAACTTTCACACAGTAGTATAAATGATACAACTTTAAAAAAATGTTTAGTAGTGGGGCGCCTGGGTGGCTCAGTGCGTTAAAGCCTCTGCCTTCAGCTCAGGTCATGATCCCAGGGTCCTGGGATTGAGCCCGACATCAGGCTCTCTGCTCAGCAGGAAGCCTGCTTCCCTTCCTCTCTCTCTCTGCCTGCCTCTCTGCCTACTTGTGATCTCTCTCTCTCTCTCTCTCTCTCTGTCAAATAAATAAATACAATCTTTAAAAAAAAAAATGTTTAGTAGTATATACCAAGGCTCCCTCACACACACACAAACACACATGCGCGTACACACACACACACACACACACACACACACACATCCCATAGACCTCTGAACCTTTGATTCTATTCTGAGATTTGCAAAAGAAATGAATGATTATGTCCACAAAAAAAAGAAAGAAAATTACAATGTTCCTGACAACATTCTTATAAAAGCCTCATGCTGAAAACAATAGTAGTGTCCATGAACAGTAGGACAGATAAATAAATCACAAGATATCCATACAGTGCAGGTATGCAGGGCAGTAGAAAAAGAACAGGCCACTCCCACACACCCTAATATGAGTGATTCACACAAACATAATGCTGCGCAAAAGAAGGCAGATGTGAGAGTACATAATTTAGGATTCCACTGAAATTAAATTATAAAATTAGGGGTGCCTGGTTGGTTCAGTCAGTTAAGCAAGTGACTCTTGACTTGTGCTCAGCTCATGATCTCAGGGTGGTGAGACTGAGTCCCACATTGGGATCCATGCTGGGTGTGGAGGCTGCTTGAGATTCTCTCTCTCCCTCTCCCTCCTCTGCCCCTCCTCCTGACTTATGCATGCATACTCTGTCTCTCTCTAAAATAACAATAAGGAAAGAAAGAAAGAAAGAAAAAGAAAGAAAGAAAGAAAGAAAGAAAGAAAGAAATGGAAAAGACTGTAATAACAACCTATGATGATAGAAGTCAGAATAATAATTACATTTGTGGGAAGTACAGACTGGTTAGAGCATAAGGAAGCCTGCTAGAGTGCTGGAAATGTTGATTACATGCACACACACATATATATGTATATATTAATGTATGTGTATAATACATATATATAATGTGTTGAACAAATGGATATATATGTTTATGAAAAATGTCAACTTGTACAGCTATGATCAAGGTGATACCTTACTATATGTCATTATGTAGCAATAGAAAGGAAAATGGAAATAAAATAAAATAGAGAAGATAGGGAATAATTAGAACAAGACCCTGGAGGTAGCTGAAGGCAATGGGATTAAAAGTACAACTGGTGGATTAGCATTGAGAAGGAGGAATGCTACTACTTTTTCTGAGATTTTAGGGAAAGAGATAAGCATGAATCTGAACATAAATTTTGGGGGATTTTTTCTTTTTAATTTTATTTATTTATTTGACAGAGAGAGATCACAAGTAGGCTGAGAGGCAGGCAGAGATAGAGGAAGGCAGAGAGAGAGGAAGGGAGAGAGAGAGGGAGGGAAGCAGGCTCCCTGCAGAGCAGAGAGCCCGATGCGGGGCTCAATCCCAGGACCCCAGGATCACGACCTGAGCCGAAGGCAGAGGCTTAACCCACTGAGCCACCCAGGTGCCCCAGTTTTGGGGGATTTTGTTTTAAGTGACAAGGAGTGGGAGATGTAAGGAATTCAAACTATTAATCAGAAAAAAACCTATGGCCCCAAGAGGTTACTGGCACTGATTTAGCCACCTCTAGCACTAGTCTGGTACTAGTTATGGTCAAAGCATGGAAGTAACGTGATGCCACAGCATTCTCATCAGCTACTTTAAATTTCCATTTTATTTTGCTTCACTTTTTGACAATTATTCTTCCCTTCATTTCTGCCCTAAACTCTGTGTCTCTAAGATTCAAGACTAGTCTAGAAAGCCATACCCACATCAAAGATATTAAAAAAAAAAAATCACTTCCCAATTTCAGACCAACACTTCACAATGGCATTTTGCAGCTGATATTAATCTTGTGACCTGTTCTGATGCATTTCTCTTGGTATTATCAAGATACAGTGCTTTATACTAATGTACCAAAATGACAGGATCTCCATAATCATTTATTTGGAATCTATAAAATATAAAGAAATCTTCATTTAATTTTGAATTAAATATCTATTTACTATATCCATTACCCACCCCCCAAAAAAAGAAAAAGAAAGAGATCAATCGATTTCCTCTTCAAATGGTGGGCCTTAAAGAGGCCAAGAATTTACAAAACAGAGAAGCGGTTTTTTTCCAGACCTAGAAGATGGGATAGTAGAACCATCTGGAGTGTTTTCTTGCAAATCCTCATGAATTGGCTCAGTGAAAAGTCAGGGACAGCTCTATGAAGGGAATGCCAGAGGTACTGCCTTAGCTTTTAAGAAAAGACAAATAGTAACTTTTTACCAGCGAATGCTTTGGAGAAAGTATTTAAAAACAAATCAATCTTGATGTTTTTCATCTCTAAGTCACAATTTCTTGTCAAAATCTAGAGCCAGGATGTATAATTATTCAAATTCTGGCCTATATATGAAATATTTCTTTCCCAGATTGAGCAACGCTGAGTTAATGTTTTGACTTAGCTACCAACCAAGGATAGAGGTCATCTTCTGTATATGAAGTAACATGTAGACAGGAGAGAAATCCTTCTTTGTATCTAAGAGGTTAAGGGTCAATATTATAAAATTACTTGCTTCTACAGGCTGTAGGGGCTTTCCTTCTATCTTAAAAACACTCCAGCTTCTAAACAGTATGGATTTTTTTGTTTGTTTTTGTTTTGTTTTGTTTTTTTTGGGGGCTGCAATGATAATATATTCTCTGGTTCCCTCTCATCAGTAAAGCAAAGGTTCAGATTCCTTCTAACACTTGCTCCTCCATTTGATCTTCTAAATGTATTTGGAACTACCAAGGAAGCTATTTCTGAAAGCTCCTAGGGTGAGCAATGGGAAGTATTACTGTAATAAATCATGATTCAGAGGCCCAGAGACAACTGGGTGGTACTAAAGCCTTTCAAAAGACTTGATCAGATTGCAGCAACAATGGCTCTCTGCCCTACAGCTGCCAGGAAATACATCTGCAGATTTTTTTTTTTTTTTTACTGGACAATAACTGGGTTTTGGTCATCTGTATAGAATTTGAAACAACCTCTGACATTTCAGAAAAATAGAGCTTAATACTAAAACTGCATCAGTATGTTTTGTGCTGAAAACACCACAAGGCAATACTCGGTGAAAAGAGTAAGGATAAAGATTATGCTCAAAGGGAATGACCTATAGGGGAAATAAAATATCCAGGAGTAGTGACTCTACAATGTCAGCAACAGCATCTGACAAGAAAGAACCCCGTTCAAGGATGCCCTGGGCTTTTATCTTTACAATAGTTCCTTATAACTATATAGCTCTCTACAGATTACAGAACACTTCAAACATATTACAGCGACCACCACATTTCCGTCCCTTAAAATCCTACATCAGGAAAATCAAGGAGGCAAGTGAAAGGGAAACATAACTATGGCTACAAATGTCTTATTTCCAGAAAAGCATTTTGAAATTTCTGCCTCATTTTGTTGTTGGAATCTGAGGAACATTTCTCCAAGTTTCTTGAAATGGCATGAGTTTTTGGTTATGAATAACCTTCACTATCTATATTTTTAAACACTTAATCCAGGGTGTCTCAATTTTGCCATTATTGACCCCCTGGTGATTCTTTGTTGTGGGAGAGTGTTGTGGGAGAGCCTTGAGGATATTTGGCAGTTTTCCTGTCCTCCACTCACCAGACACCAGTAGCCACCACCACACCCAGTTGTAAAAGCCACAAATGTTGGCAAATGTTGCCAAATGGACTGGGGACCATTTTGGGTGGGGGGGAAAGTTTATAAGGCAAGAGAACAAAGTAGCTATTTTGATTCAAATAAATTCTTTTTTTAAAAAAAGATTTTATTTATTTGACACAGAGAGAAAGAGTACAAGCAGGGGGAGTGGGAGAGGGAGAAGCAGGCTCCCTGCTGATCAGGGAGCCCGTTGCAGGACTTGATCCCAGGACCCCAGGATCATGACCTGAGCAAAATGCAGATACTTAACCAACTGAGCCACTCAGGTGCCCTCAAATAAATTCTTATACCAAAAAATCCACACTATATATGAAAAATTGGGGAGAATTGTAACTTAACAAATCTGTTTACTACCTACAAAACAGAATATCATTGATTCTTTTGGACAACAAATGAACACATAAGTTCCAATGTTTATCACTCCACTGTGCCAAATGAGTCTCTTTATTACATTTTGGAAGAATTTGTTCTAATTTTTTTATGTTGGCCTACATTGCATTCAGAAGTTCATTCTCATACAAGGTCTTTTCAAAGGTCAGATTTGGGTTTCTCATTCTTTCTACCATTGTCTTTCCTGTAGCTAAGAAGACACAAAATTCGACTATAGTTACATTATACAGGACTCAGGACGAATCTTTTGATTCACATGTTTTTGTTCTTTCTTGTCATGGAGACAGAACCAGTATTTGTACAATCCCTTCCAAACTAATGATAAAAGACAGATGTTCTTTCCTCGAATCAATATAACTCAAGAAATAACCTGAAAAAAAAAAAAAAAAAGATGTTCTCAAGTGAAAATAGAAACGCATCAAAGATAAATGAGAATAAAAAAGTCCAGAATTAAAATATTTGACAGAATTTTTAAAGGAATTAACGAGAACTATGTGTAAATAAACATTAATTAAGCTAATTTGAAGTGTGGGGAGCTATTTTCAATCTTTGGATAATATCTGAACTTGGAGAAAAACAAAATGTCAACTTCATCCCAATAGAAACTTACCAATACTGATGAGATCATCTGGGTGGATAAGATTCTAGCAATTTAGAAACAATCAGAAGTTCTAAATTTGAAGAAACTGAAATTCAGTTAAGAAATTAGGCTATTTGAGAATGAGGTGAGAATGTGAAAAATGTTTTGGAGGTTCCTATTTGATAAGAGCATAAGAGATGAATCAAATGAACACTGAAAGTGATTTTCTTGAATAAAGCAGATGAATCTAGGGTATAAAGAGTAAAGCTTTTTATTTTCATATAGTCCCAATACTTTACTTGCTGTTGTCAGGAGAGAGATCTAGAAAGATATCACTATGGCCAATGTCAGAGAAATTGCTGCCTATGCCCTCTTCTAGGATTTTTATGGTTTGAGTTCTCACATTTAGGTCCTTAATCCATTTCGAATTTATTTTTGTGGATGGTGTAAAAAAAATGGTCCAGGTTCATTTGTTTGCATATTGCTGTCCAGTTTTCTCAACACCATTTGTTGAAGAGGCTGTCTTTTTTCATTACATAGTCTTCCCTCCTCTGTCAAAGATTAATTAACCACATATATAATCATGGGTTTACTTCTGGGCTTTCTATTCTGTTCCATTGATCTACATGTCTATTTTTGTACTGTCTGCACAGAAAAGGAAACAACCAATAAAACTAAGAGAAAACCTACTTAATGGGAGGAAATATTTACAAACGACATATCTGATAAAGAGTTAATATCTAAAATATATAAAGAACTTTTACAACTCAACACTAAAACCAAATAATCCAATTAAAAAATGGGCAGAAGACATGGACAGACATTTTCCCAAAGAAGATATCCAGATGGCCAACAGACATGTAAAAAGATACTCAAATAACTCATCATCAGGGAAATGCAAATCAAAATCACAATGAGATATTACTTCATACCTGTCAGAATGGTTAAAATAAAAAATTCAGGAAACACAAATCTTGGTGAAGATGTGGAGAAAAAGAAACCTTGTGCTCTGTTGGTAGGAATGCAAACTGGTACAGCCAGTGTGGAAGACAATATGGAGTTTCCTTAAAAAATTAAAAATAGAAATACCCTATTATCTGGTAACTGCAGTACTGGGTATTTACTCAAAGGATGCAAAAACTACTAATTCAACAGTATACATGCACCCCTATATTTATCGCAGCATTACTTGTAATAGCCAAATCATGGAAGCAACCCGTGTGTCCATCAATAGATGAATAGATAAAGAAGAGGTGAGATTATATATATATGAGTATTATTTATCCATAAAAAGAATGAATTCTTGCTATTTGCAACAACATGGATGGATCTAGACAGTATTATTCTAAGTAAAATAAGCCAGTCAGAGAAAGGCAAATACCATATGATTTCATTCATATGTGAAATTTAAGAAACAGAAAAAAAATGAACAAAGGAAAAGAGAGAGTGAGAGGGCGAGGGAGAGACAGCCTCCCAAAACAGACTCTTAACCATAGAGAATAAACAGATGGTTATCAGAGGAGAAATGGGAAGGGGGATGGGCAAAATAGGTGATGGGATTAAGAGTACACTTATCTTGATGATCACTGAATGATATATGGAATTGTTGAATCACTGTATTGTATAGCTGAAATTAATATAATGTTCTATGTTAACTATACTAGAGTTAAAATTAAAAAGGAAAAGAAAGGGACGCCTGGGTGGCTCAGTTGGTTAAGCAGCTGCCTTCGGCTCAGGTCATGATCCCAGCATCCTGGAATCGAGTCCCACATGGGGCTCCTTGCTCATCAGGGAGCCTGCTTTTCCCTCTGCCTCTGCCTGCCATTCTGTCTGCCTGTGCTTGCTCTCTCTCCCTCTCTCTCTCTGACAAATAAATAAATAAAATCTTAAAAAAAAATAAAATAAAAAGGAAAAGAAAAAAGAATAAAAATTAGGTATATATTATCAACAGTGCAGGCCACATCTATAAACACAGGAGGTGAAAAGATCAATAAAAATTTCAAAAATCTCAGGTGCCTGGGTGGCTCAGTGGGTTAAGCCGCTGCCTTCGGCTCAGGTCATGATCCCAGGTCCTGGGTTCAAGCCCCACATCGGGCTTTCTGCTCAGCAGGGAGCCTGCTTCCTCCTCTCTCTCTGCCTGCCTCTCTGCCTACTTATGATTTCTCTCTGTCAAATAAATAAATAAAATCTTTAAAAAGAAAAAAAAATTTCAAAAATCTCAAAAAAGAAAAGAAAAGAGTAGAGTTAATTTTTTAACTTGGAACCAGGTCTTATTCATTTAGAAGTGCATTTACAGTCCTGTTGCCCAGGTTTTCAGGTCCACTTGAAGAAAATGACCCACAAATTGTCCAGCTTCTATGTTGCCTATAAATTTTATATCCTCTTAAATGTAAAGTTCTTATAGGTTTTAAGCATTTTTTAATGTTAATTAGGGCCCTAAACTCTGCAAACATTCATTCTATTGTTGTTCAGTGCCAAATTTGGGGCTTTCTGGAAGCATAACATAAAAAGGCAATAAGACAAGCAGCTGCCCAAGATTCTGGTTCAGAAGATGATAAGTCCAAAGCAGAGAATGATTTAGCTTTAAGAAACAGGGCTTCCTATTGAAAAATGGAAACCAAAACATATCTAATTTGCCCAGTTAGGCTGGGCTAATGGGCCATTTTATTTTATTTACTTATAAGATGGTCGTAACAATTTTCATGCATCAGTCACTATTCTAGGCACTTTACCAAGATCAACTTGTGTATCCTCCTTGAAATAAGCCTGCAATGTCCATACTATTATAATACTGATTTAAAAAAAAAGTAAGGAAACTAGAGAAGTAAAGTTGCTTACCCAGGAACCTCAGCTGACTAAAAACAAGCCCAGCTTTCAAATCCAGACATTCTGGCTCTTTAATCTATCCCCTTACATACTATACTCTGCTGCCTGAATCAGAATTGAAAATGTAACGGAAACAGCTCAACTTGGCACCAGGAGTCAGAGGATGAGGATGTCTTGAGTACTTAGACACACAAAGGGATCAAAACCTGGAAAATCAATTTTACCATGAGAGCCAAGGGTATGTGACTAGAACCTAAAAAGAGATGAGATAGGAAACAGGCAGGACTGGAAGATGAAATGGTAGTAAAATAAGGGAGTCCAGAGGAATGGCCAAGAAAGTGTGTGTGTGTGTGTGTGTGTGTATATATATACCGTGTTAAGACTACTAGCCCCTATGTCATGGGTGGATTGGGCTAATTTAAAGTAACACAGTAGAATTTGAGGAGAATTTCCTCCTGTGAATTTCTCTCTTTCCCTTCCCTCAGCTTTTTAGAGCACAGTGAAGAAACAGGACAAGAGGGAAAACAGATGTAATGTATCAACTTAACATGTTTCCTCTAACATTTTAAAAATTACTATTCATTCTTGATACACTCTTCTCACCGGCAATTGCTTCCTTTTTATTTTATCCTATGACTATTCATTTGATAAAGGCAAATTTTGGCTCTAAGATATTGATACCTTCAGGATAGAAGGTGAAAAACAAATTGAGATCCATGAAAATATAATGCCTATCACCAATAAGGTATAGGAAAATAGATCTCAAAATGTCAGTCTTATAATATGTTAAGTGAAAAAAATATCATCACCAAGGAAGTTATATTTGATGCACAAATGAACTGGGAGGTGGGTACCTAGGAAGATTATATTAGTCTCTGTACTTTTATATAACATTAGAAATCAAAAGGCAGGCAACTAACTTTCTGCAATGGTAACTTGAATATGGTCTTTAATGGACACGTCTCTTTCAGATTCTCTGAGTTTGGCAAAGATAGTTAAAAATATCGGGAAACTGGGAGGAGCCAAGATGGCAGAGTAGCTGACTGAGATGACATCAGGCTGCAAGAGTTCAGTTAGATACTTATCAAACCATTCTGAACACCTACAAACCCAACAGGAGATCGAAGAGAAGAAGAGCAGCAATTCTAGAAACAGTAAATTGACCACTTTCTGAAAGGTAGGATGTGCAGAGAAGTGAATCTGAAGCAATGGGAAGATAGACCCCCAGGGAGAGGGGACAACTCCAGATAAGCAGTGGAGCAGCTGAGCACAAAATTCGAACTTTTAAAAGTCTGTTCCACTGAGGGACATCGCTCCAGAGGCTAAGCGGGGATGGAGCCCTCACATGGACGGTATGGTCTCAGGTTCCACAGGGTCACAGAAGGATCAGGGGTGTCTGAGTGTAGCAGAGCTCTCAGGTATCAGAGTGGGGAAGCTGGCTACAGAGACAGAGCTGAGGAGTGAGCTCTCAGCTTGGGGTTGGTTACCTTAGACTGTGATCTGTGGCACAGTCAGACCACTGCTCTGTGAGCAGGAACCCCACAAGTGGCAGATCCGGGAAGAATCACCTCCTCTGGAGGCAGGAATCTGCTAGGTTTGGAGACTCCAAATGGGGCTGTGTGCCAGAGAAAGAAAGGCTCAGTCACAGGCCGGGTGAGCTTGGAGCATGGCCAGAGACCAGGGAGAAGGGAGGGATTGAGGACTTTTCTCCAAGGGTGCACTGAGGAGTGGGGCCCCAAGCTCTCAGCTCCTCTGGGCTGGAGATTGGGATGCTGCCATTTTCATTCCTGTCCTCCAGAGCACTATGGAAAGTGTTCAGGGAACAGAAGCTCCTGAGAGCGAATCTAAGCAGATTACTTTACCCGGCCCATGGCAAGGGCAGAGAAATTCCACCTCGGGCAAAGACATTTGAAAATCACTACAACAGGCCTCTCTCACAGAAGATCAGCAAGAACATCCAGCCAAGACCAAGCTCACTGATCAAGAACAGCAGAATTCCAGAGGAGGGGAAAGCAAAGCATGGAATTCATGGCTTTCTTCCCATGATTATTTAGTCTTGCAAAGTTAATTAATTTTTTTTTATTTTATTTTTTCTTATTCTATTTTTTAAAACATTTCCTCTTTCCTCCTTTAATGTTTTTTAACTACTTCATATTAACAATACCTTTCTAAAAAAACCTTTTAAATCTTCATTATTATAGTCATATTTTATCCTTCATTGTGTCTAATTTTATTTTTTGTATACATATAGGGTTTTTTCTTCTAAAAAATTTTGGGATACAATTTCTTCTAATAGATCAAAATATACCCTAAATCTAGCACAGGGCTTTGCTCTAGTCTCCAGCCTGAGTAAATTCTCTCTACATTCTTTTTCTTTCTTTTTCCAACCAACTTATCTTATCAATTACTTTTTTGGGATTTTTAAAAAAATTTTCATCTTTACAGTCCTATTCCATCCCTTCATTGTGTTTACGCTTATTTTTGTATATATAAAAGTTTTTCTTTCTTTAAAATTCTGGGAGGTAGTTTCTTCTAAGAGACTGAAATATACCCAAAATCAAGTGGGTGGCTCTGTTCTATTCACCAGTCATACACACACACACACACACACACACACATATATATATGTAATTTTAAAAATACATATATTTTTTAATTTTTAAAAAATTTTTCTTAAAATTTCTTTTTACCCCCTTTCTTCTCCCCCCAATTTGGGGCCTTCTCTGATTTGGTTAGCGTACATTTTTCTGGGGTCTTCTGCCACACTTTTAGTATTTTATTCTCTCCTTCATATATTCTTATCTGGATAAAATGACAAGGTGGAAAAACTCACCACAAAAAAAAAAGAACAAGAGGCAGTACTGAAGGCTAGGGACCTAATCAATATTGACATTGGTAATATGTCAGAACTAGAGTTCAGAATGACAATTCTCAAAGTTCTAGCTGGGTTTGAAAAAGGCATGGAAGATATTAGAGAAACCCTGACTGGAGAAATAAAAGTCCTTTCTGGAGAAATAAAAGAACTAAAATCTAACTAAGCTGAAATACAAAAAATCTATTAATGAGGTGCAATAAAAAATGGAGGCTCTTACTGCTAGGATAAATGAGGCAGAAGAGAGAATTAGTGATGTAGAAGACCAAATGATAGAGAATAAAGAAGCTGAACAAAAGAGAGACAAACAACTACTGGACAACAAGGGGAGAATACGAGAGATAAGTGATACCATAAGATGAAACAATATTAGAATAATTAGGCTTCCAGAAGAGGAAGAAAGAGAGAGCAGGGCAGAAGGTATATTGGAGCAAATTATTGTAGAGAATTTCCCTAGTATGGCAAAAGGAACAAGCATCAGAATCTAGGAGGCACAGAGAACCCCCTTCAAAATCAATAAAAATAGGTCCACACCCCATCATCTAACAGTAAAACTTACAAGTCTTAGTGACAAAGAGAGAATCCTGAAAGCAGCCTGGGACAAGAAGTCTGTCATATTCAATGGTAAAAATATTAGACTGGCAGCAGACTCATCCACAGAGACCTGGCAGGTCAGAAAAAATGGGCATGATATATTCAGAACACTAAATGAGAAAAACATGCAGCCAAGAATACTATATCCAGCTAAGCTACCATTGAAAATAGGAGAGATAAAAAGCTTCTGGGACAAACAAAAACTAAAAGAATATGTAAACACCAAACCAGCTCTACAGGAAATATTGAAAGGGGTCCTCTAAGTGAAGAGAGAGCCTAAAAGTAGTAGACCAGAAAGGAACAGAGACAATATACAGTAACAGTCACCTTATAGGCAATATAATGTTACTAAATTCATATCTTTCAATAGTTACCCTGAATGTAAATGGGTTAAATGTCCCAATCAAAAGACAAAGGGTATCAGAACGGATAAAAAAACATAACCCATCAATATGCTGTCTACAAGAAACTCATTTTAGAACAGAAGACAACTCCAGATTTAAAGTGAGGGGTTGAAAAACAATTTACCATGCTAATGGACATCAAAAGAAAGATGGGGTGGCAATCCTTATATCAGATCAATTAGATTTTAAGCCAAAGACTATAATAAGAGATGAGGAAGGACACTATATCATATTCAAAGTGTCTGTCCAGGAAGATCTAACAATTTTAAATATCTATGCCCATAACATGGGAACAGCCAACTATATAGCCAACTATATAAACCAAATAATAGCAAAATGAAAGAAATACATCGAAAATAATACAATAATTGTAGGTGACTTTAACACCCACCCCCCACTGAAATGGACAGATCATCCAAACAAAAGATCAACAAGGAAATAAAGGCCTTAAATGACACACTGGACCAAAGGGACATCACAGATATATTCAGAACATTACATCCCAAAGCAACAGAATACACATCCTCCTCTAGTGCCCATGGAAAATTCTCCAGAATAGATCACATCCTGGGTCACAAATCAGGTCTCAACCAGTAGCAAAGGATTGGGATCATTCCCTGCATATTTTCAAACCATAATATCTGAAACTAGAACTCAATCACAAGAGGAAAGTTGGAAAGAACCCAAATACATGGAGGCTAAAGAGCATCTTACTAAAGAATGAATGGGTCAACCAGGAAATTAAGGAAGAATTGAAAAAATTAATGAAAACAAATAATAATGAAAACACAACTGTTCAAAATCTGTGGGACACAGCAAAGCAGTCCTGAGAGGAAAACATATAGTGATACAAGACTTTCTCAATAAACAAGAAAGGTCTCAAATACACAACCTAACCCTACACCTAAATGAGCTGGAGAAAGAACAGCAAAGGAAGCCTAACCCAATAGGAGAAGAGAAATCATAAAGGTCAGAGCAGAAATCAATGAAATAGAAACACCCCCAAACAAAAAACAAAAAAACAAACAAAAAAAAAGTAGAACAAATCAACAAAACTAAGACCTGGTTCTTTGAAAGAATTACTAAGACTGAAAAACCCCTGGACAGACTTATCAAAAAGAAAAGAGAAAGGACCCAAATAAATAAAATCATGAATGAAAGAGGAGAGATCACAACCAACACCAAGGAAATACAAATAATTATAAGAACATAGTATGAGCAACTCTACACCAACAAATTTGACAATCTGGAAGAAATGGATGCATTCTCAGAGACATATAAACTACCAAAACTGAACCAGGAAGAAATAGAAAACCTGAACAGACCCATAACCAGTAAGGAGATTGAAGCAGTCATCAAAAATCTCCCAACAAACAAGAGTCCAGGGCCAGACACCTTCACAGGGGAATTCTACAAAAACATTTAAAGAAGAATTAATTCATATTCTCCTGAAACTGTTCCAAAAAATAGAAATGGAAGGAAAACTTCCAAACTTACTTTATGAGGTCAGCATTACCTTGATCCCAAAACCAGACAAAGACCCCATCAAAAAAGAGAATTACAGATCAATATCCTTGATGAACACAGATGTGAAAATTCTCACCAAAATACTAGCCAATAGGATCCAACAGTACATTAAAAAGATTATTCATCATGAGCACGTGGGATTTATTCCAGGGCTGCAAGGTTGGTTCAACATCTGCAAATCAATCAATGTGATACAACACATTAATAAAAGAAAGAACAAGAACCATATGATACTCTCAATAAATGCTGAAAAAGCATTTGACAAAGTAGAGCACCATTTCTTGATCAAAACTCTTCAAAGGGTAGGGATAGAGGGTACATACCTCAAGATCATCAAAGCCATCTATGAAAAACCCACAGCGAATATCATTCTCAATGGAGAAAAACTGAGAGATTTTCCACTAAGGTCAGGAACATGGCAAGGATGTCTATTATCACCACTGCTACTCAACATAGTACTAGAAGTCCTACCCTCAGCAATCAGACCACAAAAAGAAACTAAAGGCATCCAAATCAGCAAAGAAGAAGTCAAACTCTCACTGCAGATGATATGATACTTTATGTGGAAAACCCAAAAGACTCCACTCCAAATCTGCTAGAAATTGTACAGGAATTCCTAAAGTGTCAGGATATAAAATAAATGCACAGAAATCAGTTGCATTTTTATACATCAACAACAAGACAGAAGAAAGAGTAATTAAGGAGTCAAGCCCATTTACAATTGCCCCCAAAACCATACGATACCTAGGAATAAACCTAACCAAAGAGGCAAAGAATCTGTACTCAGAATACTATAAAGTACTCATGAAAGAAATTGAGGAAGATGCAAAGAAATGGAAAAATGTTGCATGCTCATGGATTGGAAGAACAAGTATTGTGAAAATGTCTATGCTACCTAAAGCAATCTACACGTTTAATGCAATCCCTATCAAAATACCATCCATTTTTTTCAAAGAAATGGAACAAATAATCCTAAAATTTATATAGAACCAGGAAAGACCTTGGATAGCCAGAAGAATGTTAAAAAAGAAAGCCAAAGTTGGTGGCATTACAAAGCCTGACTTCAAGCTCTATTACAAAGCCGTCATCATTAAGATAGTATGGTACTGGCACAAAAAACAGACACATAGATCAATGGAACAGAATAGAGAACCCAGAAATAGACCCTCAACTCTATGGTCAACTAATCTTTGACAAAGCAGGAAAGAATGTCCAATGGAAAAAAGACAGTCTCTTCAACAAATGGTGTTGGGAAAATTGGACAACTACATGCAGAAAAATGAAACTGGACCATTTTCTTACATCACACACAAAAATAGACTCAAAATGGATGAAAGACCTCAATGTAAGAAAGGAACCTATCAAAATCCTTGAGAGAACACAGACAACAACCTCTTCAACCTCAGCCACTGCAACTTCTTCCTAAAAATATTGCCCAAGGCAAGGGAAGCAAGGTCAAAAATGAACTATTGGGACTTCAAGATCAAAAGCTTTTGCACAGCAAAAGAAACAGTCAATGAAACCAAAAGACAAGTGGTAGAATGGGAGAAGATATTTGCAAACGACATATCAGATAAAGGGCTAGTATCCAAAATCTATAAAGAACTTACCCAGCTGAACACCCAAAGAACAAATAATCCAATCAAGAAATGGGTAAAGGATGGGGCGCCTGGGTGGCTCAGTGGGTTAAAGCCTCTGCCTTCGGCTCAGGTCATGATCTCAGGATCCTGGGATTGAGCCCCACATCAGGCTCTGTGCTCAGCAGCGAGCCTGCTTCCACCTCTCTCTCTCTCTCTCTGCCTGCCTCTCTGCCTGCTTGTGATTTCTGCCTGTCAAATAAATAAATAAAATCTTAAAAAAAAAAAAAGAAATGGGTAGAGGACATGAACAGACAATTCTGCAAAGAAGACATCCAGATGGCCAATAGACACATGAAAAAGTGCTCCACATAATTCAGCATCAGGGAAATACAAGTCAAAATCACAATGAGATACCACCTCACACCAGTCTGTATGACTAAAATTAACAAGTCAGGAAATGGCAGATGTTGGCGAGTATGCAGAGAAAGGGGAACCCTCCTACACTGTTGGTGGGAATGCAAGCTGGTGTAGCCACTCTGGAAAACAGTATGGAGGTTGCTCAAAAAGTTGTAAATAGAGCTACCCTAGGACCCAGCAATTGCACTACTGGGTATTTACCCTAAAGATACAAATGTAGTGATCCAAAGGGGCATATTCACCTGAATGTTTATAGCAGAAATGTCCACAATAGCCAAATTATGGAAAGAACCTAGATGTCCATCAACAGATGAATGGATAAAGAAGATGTGGTATATATATACAATGAAATACTATGCAGCCATCAAAAGAAATGAAATCTTGCCATTTGCAATGACTTGGATGGAACTAGAGGGTATTATGCTGAGCGAAATAAGTCAATCAGAGAAAAACAATTATCATATGATCTCCCTGGTATGAGGAATTTGAGAGGTAGAGTGGGGGGTTTGGGGAGTAGAAAGGAAAAAAGGAAACAAGATGGGATTGGGACAGAGACAAACCATAAGAGACTCTTATCTCACAAAACAAACTGAGGGTTGCCAGGGGGAGGGGCATATGGAGAGGGTGGTTGGATTCTGGACATTGGGAAGGGTATGTGCTATGGTGAGTGCTGTAAAGTGTGTAAGCCTGATGATTCACAGACCTGTACCCTTGAGGTTAATAATTCATTATATGTTAATAAAAATTTTTTAAAAATGTAAAAAAAAATAGGGAAACTTATTTTAGTCTGTCAATCAGGAAAGTGAAAAGTACATGCAAGGAACTCCTGCAGTATCTGAATTGGAACCTGATGATATACTCTTAGTCAGAAGTACAGGCCTATGTGGTGAAAATGGCCAATATAGTTTAATCTATATTTGGGGAACAATTTTGTTTTATTGACAACCTTGGGAGAACTATAGATAAAAGAGCAAGTACTTTAAAAAAAATGTTTAGTCCATGGTTGGCCTATTTGATAGCCTTGTTATAAGGGTGACCATTTAACTTAGAAAGTGGCACAGCCAGCTACCCCAACAAACTTAGTAAGACCTTCTTCAACAGAGATGCTAACTCTTACTGAGAAAGCCTGTAGAAGGAACAGTTCCTCCTTCCATATTCTATCCCATATGATACCTTGATGTCCCAAAAACTGGCAAAGTAAAATCACAGTAAATCAAAAATTCTCTTTATCTCCCCCTAGCAGACTCTCACAGAGATACACAGAGTCTTTTCAGAGAATTCCCCCTCAAATCACAATATAGCTTGAGCACAGGTCTGCCTCTGTAAAGATGTACAAAGAGAAGAAAATCGCTGGGATGAAAAAATGCTTCAGCAATTCAAAAGAAGGAAATCAATCTGAAGAATGAAAAATTCCCATTTTTTGAAATGAGATTTCTACAAGATAGAGATTAGGATATTAGAAAATCTTTATTTTCAATAAGACAGAAGATGTTTCTGGAGGAAGAGAGGCACAAAAAGGGAAATTATGACATCATGGAAAAATTGCTTGGAAAGGGAAAACATGATTGCAAAGTTTTAAGAAGTACTAGAAACAGCAAAAATCAATGGGAATATTACAGACAACTAGAATAATGAATTAGAAAAAAATAGTTTTTTAAAAACATAATTCAGAAAAAAGGATGGGAAACAAACTCAGAAAAAGAGACATGGAGGAAGTATTGATTCATTAATTTATCAATTCACTTAACAAATATGTCTTGAGCACCCACTATCTAAAGGCATATTGCTGGTGATAGAATGGTGAACAGGAAAATGTCCTTGCCTCATAAGGGTTAAATTATAGTGAGTGGTACTGAAAATAATTGATTAGCAAATGAGTGTATAAAATAATATCAGGTAGTATCGAATGCTATGGAAGAAACCAGAACAAAGAGGAAGAGAAGGAATGATAAGGGGGTTCCCAGAGATGGCCTCTCTAAAAAGGTGACATTGAGCAGATAAAAGCAATAACATAAGAGGGTAAATTGTGTACAGGGCATTCCTGGCAGAGTTTAGCAAGTTAAAAGATCATGAGGCAAGGACCAATGTGTGTATATTCAAGCAGATGTAGTGGAATGACCAAGCATAGAATGCTGGAAAATGAAGTCAAAGAGTTAGCCAAGACCAGATAATTTAGATTCTTCAAGATCATATAAGATCTTGATAAGAGTTTGGATTTATAAGAGGGAAGGCGGTAACACTGTCTTGTGAGATTTCTACATATTCAGAAATGAACACAAACAGAAACAAAGGATCCAAACTGCATTCAAGTAAGTAACAGAACCGTCCTAAAAAAAGGAGTATGGGGAGAAATGATCTAAATAACAGCTGAAATTGCATTTTAAACACGTTTCAAATTTGAAAACAAAATAATGACAAATCCCTAACTCTCTTAATATAGGTGTTGGAGCCCAGAAGTAACCAAAATATGTCTTCTGACTCAGTAAGCTTTCCACTACCAGGCATTCGAGCAGCAGGGTCACTACCTAGGGCTATCAGCATGCACCTTTAAATTAGCTCCCTGAAGCTTAATTTGAATAATATAGCAAAAAGACAAGGGACTTTGGAATCCTACTAAGTTTTAAATTCCAGATTTGTTCTTTGTTAGCTCTTAACATTGGGCAGATCATTTAATCTGAGTATGATTTCTCCCATCAGTAAAGTGAACATAATAAAATCTAGTTTACTGGATTGTAGTAAAAATCAAATGGCATAATTAGGCAAAGAGTGCATGGGCATGCATTCCTTACTAGCCTTAAAAGAAAAGCAATCAAGTCTCCATCTTGCTAAAATGGTTAGTTTATCCAACATTAAACTATGAATGACTACACTCCATATACAGGATTGAAGGCTAAACCCAAGAACCAAATAGCAGGAATTAAGCTTGAAATAGAATTCCATATCAATGTCTCAGTTAAAGTAGGGTTTATTTTTGGGATTTCATCTGCCAAGATTTAGGAGTAAGAGAGTTTACTTCTTTGGTGATGATGAGACCTCTGTAATCCATAATTAAATATAGTTAAGGATTCAAGATTTCCCTCACAAAAGACTGAGGGGTCAGTTACATGGACTTCAGTAGATTTTGGTCTTGACGAAAAGATAGAGAAAATTGCCAGAAAGAAGATGTAGATCCTTAATTCCTTTTAACTTTTAACCTCACTCACAACTTCAGTTTTCTGGCAATGGAGGAGGTATAGATATAGAATGAAATGATGGTTTTCCTTACTGAAAAAGATGATCCTAGTTATTGGGATGCTTTAAAATTAAATCTATTTTTGCCATTGAAGAGTTACTTATAAAAACTAAATTTCATTCTATCTTTTTCTAAATGTAATGTAAGATCTATTAATAATTCTTCTTGCAACATTATAAAAAATGAAAAAATTGCATATTTAAGCATGATCGAAAAATACAATGATATAATGAGCTACTAGGCAATATCTAAAAATTACTATTCATTTACAAACAATATCATATAATTGTTTTCCTGTTCTGTCAGCACCATTATGCTAGTATTTTAGACTCAGATAAAGAGTCCAACATATATATCCTAGCATATTTGGAATTTTTGCATGGAAAAAGGAAGCATTGTAAATGAATGGTGAATGGAAGAATAATAATACAATGAATGCTCTTAGGCTATTGACTAATTATTTTGAAGAACATAAAGTTTGATCATTTATCTTCAAATACAAAAAGGAAGTCTAGATGGTTTAAAAATTCAAACATTATAATGCTTGGAAGAAAACACACAGTAACATTTTAGTAATACTAGAGTAGAAAAATACCTTTGAGGTAATGCATCAAACCCAGAAGATATGTAGGTACAACATGACAGACTTGTAATATACAGTAATTACAGATGTCTGTATATTGAAAGATACCATAAATGACAAAAAAGAACTTCAACAAAGCAATATGGGTATGAACAAGTAAATAAAAAACTGGGCAGATAACAGAAACAGACCACGCACCAACAACAAATAGAAATAACCAATAAACATTAAAAAAGATGTCCAGGATCATTAACAAGGAAATTTAGCAAGCCTCACTAGTCAAATAGAAATGGTACAGTCAAGAGCACAGCTAGACTGGCCAGAACATCATATTGCCTTTATGAGGCAGCTAGATCTTTGAAGGAAACATTAACTTCACTGCCATCATGAAGCAACACTGTGGGCTCAATGGGGGTCTTTAAGTCACAGGTGTTCTTCTATATTTCTAGGCCTGATACTGATGGCTCAGCTAAATTAAAACATGGTAGTGTCCACTGAACCACTACTAATGTTCAGTCATTGTGCCAGCTACTTCTAAATGAAAGTGGATGGTTTACTCCAGTCAATGGGCAGAACTCAAGACAGTCTTAATAGTGTTGGCCAATACTACCCTTCATGAATCTTTTTACATTTTATTAACATTTGAGCTGTTGCCAGTGTCCCAGGTGTCTTGTCTGCCACCTGAAAGTCCACAGAGTAGCAGATTAAATATACCCCCTTTTGGAGCCATGAACTGTGTTAACAAATCTCAGCTGGAACTCAGACAGACTTCATCACTCATGTAGATGTTTACTGTAAAGGCCCATTCTCTGACGAGACCAACTAAAATCAAGCCGCTGATCAAGCCTGCTCAGATGGCAACCATCACTATCTAAATTTGTCATACTAGACAGCAATGCATCTACTTTTGTAGACAGGGAATAAAGTAAAGTACTATATGTTTCTGGTGCAGAAACCACTTCATGCCAAAACATGGCTCTTGTTAAAACTTGACTCCTTTGACTCACAGCTGAAGGGCACATTGCAGAAGTAACTGCTCCTGTCTTCTTTGGCAAATTAACTATATGGAATCTTTTATCCCTATTTTTTAGGCTATCTATGGTATTTCTTGACTGTCAACACTTTTTCTGGTCATAGTGCTGCTGTTCCAGTCTAATTAGCTAACTCTGGCTACCCAAATATGATGCCTAAATCTAGACCATGCTCTATGTTCTGCTTTCCAAACCATCTAGAGTCTGGCAGTGGTTTGCTCTTTAAAAGCCACTGAAAAACAGGGAAATGATTATGGTATTTGAGAGACATTCATGCCCCTTATCATTTTTAGCTGCTGACATCACTGAGAGGTAGAATGGATTTTTTAGAAATCACCTAAAAACTATTTCTGATTCTATGTACCTTATCTCTTATTGGTCTATACTTCTTCATTAGATGATTTAATTATTGAATGTGACCATCCCAGAATGAGTTGATTTCCTCTTGGCTCCCTCCTGGGTAATGATCAGAGAAAAGGGGAGGATAAATATATAAAACTATCTTAAAAATTCAGAATTAGTCCTTGACTATTTCTGGACATGATGTTTGTCTACTAGTAAACTCCAGTGGGCCTGATCGGTAAACTCTCTGAGTGGCAGCCTAGGCAAAAGAGAAAGTAGTAGATTCAAACATAATTCTAATTCAGATACCTGGAATCTAGTTACACACACCACATCAGCCCTGGATGCTGATGAGGACAAGAGAATGAGGTATCTATTGATGCTCACATACTGCTTGCAGTATTGTGAGTAGTAAAGTCCTTTGTCTCTGACTTTGGAGTCTTGTGTCTTATACTCATGAAAAAGTAACACGCTAATATAATAGCTTATAAAAAAGGTAAAATTAAATCCCAGACTGGAGTATACATGAATCTGATACTCACCAAAAGCTGAAAAATTACTGAATTTGATTTTAAAGTAAGAGACTGTATATCCCCTGAAATCACAAACTGTATCTGTTCTTTGATCACTCCAATCTACCTACTTTATTCTACAAACTTCGTGCTGTTTAAACATCAATTAACCTAATTATATCAGAAAGCCATTACTCTAAAAGAAATACCTGCATACAGTGATAGGATCATAGGTACAGACATCATTTTTTTATTCACTCAGTATACAAAATATGCATATCCAAGAAAAATATCTTCCTGGGCTATAAGCCATTGTAACTACAGTTGGTACATTAGTTTTAATTTTCATGATAAAGAAGTTGTTATATTTAATGATATCATTTTCTTTGATTCAAGAAAATATTGCCCAGATTAGTTTAAAAATTAGCCTTTAAATATTCCACCTTAGTTTTTATTTATTTATTTATTTATTTATTTTTTAAATATATTTTATTTATTTATTTGAGAGAGAGGCAGTGAGAGAGAGCATGAGCGAGGAGAAGGTCAGAGGGAGAAGCAGACTCCCCGTGGAGCTGGGAGCCCGATGCGGGACTCGATCCCGGGACTCCGGGATCATGACCTGAGCCGAAAGCAGTCGTCCAACCAACTGAGCCACCCAGGCGTCCCTTTAGTTTTTTTTTAATATATGACCACTTAATTAAATTAAGAGCCCTACTGAAAATTTTCTAGTTAAATTTTAAAAACTAAGGAAATTAATTTTTTTCACAGTCAACTCTAGGATAGCTTTTTTGAACTTGTTATGTTCTACTTTTCATTTTTAGCTATCTTTTCCCCCCCTGGCTCGCTATGTGTAAATCCAGTGAAACTCAAAAATGTCAATTTACAACTCATATCCAAAAGAGAAAATATGCTCTCCTAATATTGCAATGAATTCCATCACTAGACATGGAATTTCATCATAATGTCTATAAAAAGAGACAAAAAGATCACAATACAAATTGTAGGTCCTTTGTGTGTGATAGAAATGTGTAATTTAAGAATGTTTATTTGTGCTGTCTTTGGCTGACTAAAGTAAATCCAGCAGGCATCTACGTGTGTGTGTGTGTGTGTGTGTGTGTGTGTGTGTGCACGAGATGAATGGAAGTTTCCTGTGTAGAAAATGTGAGTCAGAGTAAAGCATAGATTTTCTTTGCTTCTTTACTCCTCAGTCATTTTCCAAATTGGGGTCTCTGCACTCTTAGGCTGCCATAATTACCACAGTATTAAATCCAGAGTTTTGCACACACCACACCTATATTTTACCTTCCAGATTAACTCAAAGCTGATGCAAATACAATCAAGCCTATATTAGTTAGACTGTATTTATGTATTTTATGAGAAGTCTTTATACTTCCAATACAACTCTAGTTTAAGTGATGGGGAAAATCTAATTTCATAGAGATAGTCCATGCATAATTTTCATTATATGCTACTTTATCTTGATGTAATCTCAGTTCATTTTTTTCACAATGAAATCCAGTACCAGAAACTTGAACTGAGGCAGGAAACAGTCCAGTATAATAAAAAGTTCTCCAAACTCCTGTGTTCCAGCTATGCTTCTCACAGTATCTCATTATTCACTAGTTGTTAAATGCCTATTGTCAATTTCAGGGTTTTTGTTTTGTTTTGTTTTTTTTAAGTCTAGGTTTGGAAGTACTAGGAAGGTCAAATCTCATGAATCAATTTCATATCCTGCCATAGTAAATGGAATCCTGTGTTGAATTTCTTACGTATAAAAAAGGTCAGTTTCACTGTAAATATCATGTCTGTCATTGAAACAAGACATTGCTTAGCTACTGACAGATGTAGTTGTTCACCTACAGGCTTCCCTAGAGTGGTTTTCTAGTCTTAAAATTTAATTCTTTCCAGTATAAATTCTGATCCAGTAACAAGCGATTTATGTGGATGAGTCTTGCATATGGTGATTAAGAGTCAGAGAGCTCTGAGGAATGAATTCAACCTCTATTACCTAGGAGCTGTATGACCTTCAGCAAATTACTCAAAATCTCTGAACCTGAGTTTCCCCATGTACAGAATGGGGATTTAAGGTCATTATGAAAATTACATGAGATAATGTATATAAATTACCTGATAGAATCTAAGTACTAAATAAATGACAGATATCATTATCATATGACATTTCCACTTTCTTCTATTCCCTACAACCAACACACTCTTCTTTCATTGTTACCTAAAAATATGTTACCTATCTTGTAAGTTTCATCCCAAACTCAACTTTTCTTTTAAAAATTTTCAAAATGCCCGGAGATGGAAATTATTTCTCTACTCCCTCAAACTTAGGTAAACTCAATTGAGCAAATATTTATTAAAAGGAGTGATATGTGCAAAAAAGTGCAACTCGTTATGGTAAATTCTAGAATTGAAATATGATTTTATCATCTCACATAGCACCAATATCATAGATATAATATTGTAAAATAACAAATACTAGCAACATTTGTTCTTTTGGCCCCAGAAGGACATAAAAAATTCACTTATTGTTAATATCAGTCTCAAGCATTAATCTCAGGCATTTCCAGTTTGTTTCCTAAAATGTATATAATTATTATAAAAAATGAATTAAAATATTTTCTTCTTTACGTTTGTTACTTTCACCTCCATGTCCTCTGTTTTCCTAGAATTTGTTCATCGTTCATTAGAGGTTAAGAGAGGTGTGGTCAGGGAACAAAAGGTCAAGAAGACTCCAATATAGACTTATGAAATATGAAGGATGAGTAAGTGCTACCTGGACAGAACAGAAGGTGAACAGGCTGATGGGGATCATTGGGAGAGAGCTTGATTTTGTGAAGAGAATATGACAGATGATGTAAGCAGTTGGGCAAGAAAGAACACTTTAACCTCATGTATTTAATTTATCCTTACACGTGTTTAAGGGAAATTATCTTTTTACAGAAATTTTCTCAAGCGCAACTTTCAAACTGTGTTAAATTATTTCCATTCCCAAGGAAACTGCTGGGAAAATTTCGTCTTAACAATTATTGCAACAGTGTTTTTCAGATCCAAGATTGAATTTTCAGACCAAGACTGCCAAGACTTGGTATTTGGAGTCAAGCAATACCACATTTTAGAGAACTTTTAGGTGCTGCTGACTCTTAACTTAGGAACGAACTGGGAAAGAAAAACAGGTGCTCTTCCATTATCTCTTTATGTGCTCAGGCCCTTCATGCAATTTGCAAAAACAAAACAAAACAAAGAAACAACCATCATCATACCTTTGGTTTCCATGATGTATAGATCTATTGATGGACATGTGTGTCCAAAAGAATCTAAATTTGGGTAAAAAGCAATTGGTCCCTGAGATAAGCGTGGCCACTATAATACCGCACCTCTAACCCTCACATTACCACCACTCTAGGGGCCCTTGAGATAACGCTGAGAGAGCAACTATTTGAATCAGTCCCTTTCACAGATTTCCTCGCCTTTCATAGGTCATTTGTAAGGACTCCCCACATTAAATGAGCTGGAAAGTGTTCCATTGTCCACTATTTCTGGAAGAGTTGGTGGAGGCTTGGTATTTCTTTCCTAAATATCTGATAGTATTCATTAATGGAGATACCTAGGCTTATATTTTCTCTCTAGTAAGATTTTTACTTACTAATAAATATCTTTGTTACAGATAAATTCATACTTTCTATTTTCATGAGTCAATATTGATAACTGCATTTTTTAGGAATTTGCTCATTTCATTGGGATTGTCTATTGACATAACATTGTTTATAGTATTTCCTTATAAGTCTTTTCATTTCTGTAGGGTCAGCAGCAATGTTCCTTCTTTCTGATTTGGTAACTTTTGTCTTTTGTCCTTTTTATCATTGCTTGTTGAGGGGAAGTTTTGTTAAGCTCCTCCCTCTACAACTTCAAAAGCTGCATCATACATTTGGTCCTTATTTATAGACAACATAATCTTATATTATTTGTTTATGTATTTATGTGTTTATTTTTTAAGTAAGCTCCATGTCCAGTGTGGAGCCCAACATGAGGCTTGAACTCATAAGCCTAAGATCAAGACCTGGGCTGAGATCAAGAGTCAAACACTTAACTGACTGAGCCACCTAGGTACCCCAAATAAAAATATATTTTAAATGAATGAGTAAAAAATTATTCAAATACACTATCCAGGAAGGTGAGAGAACTAGCTTGGGGTATTGCACAGTCAAGACCAAAAAAGCCAAGGAAAATGACTGTCTATACTATAGGACCTATAGATACCTATGGCGGCAGAGGATGAGTGCCCTAGGTACTGCAACAGTTGCCACAGGCACACAAATGCCTTCTATTTTGTTCTTCTCTGGAGATACAGTCTTCCAGTGTACAGCTATCATTTTAGTTGCTCATTTCAGACTCACAACCAGCTAGTAAATTTAGCTCATGTATGGCAATATGGTAGGAAAGGTGTCTGGAAAACCTATTGTCAGTAGCTTTATTACAGAGAAAGTAAAAATTGAGGGAGTTGTAACAGATGCCAAGTAAGCCAACTAATATTTTCTACTACAGTGCCTTAATATGATTTGGGTACTTCCTAATTCTTCAACCTCATCTTTTAACACTCAAATGACCACCATGCTTCAGTCACACTGTTTTAGGTTTTGTTTATTTTTCTGTCTCAGATAACCTTGTAACACTTCTATTACACTTCTATTTTCTATTTTTTCTGCTTCAAATGCTCTTATTTTAAGTATTGGCATGGTTGACTTCTATGCCACATCTTCTAAGAAATCTTCTGAAATCATTTTGACTAAAAGTAGCCAACTCTATCCTGACTTAGAAATTTCTCTTTGATTCCTATGATCCTCTTTTATTTTATTCTTTTTTTTTTAGGCTCAGTTAGCCAACATATAGTATACCATTAGTTTTTGATGCAGCGTTCAACGATTCATTAGTTGGGTATAACATCCAGTGCTCATCATTACACTTTTATTTTATTCTTAACATGAGTTAGTATTATTAATTTGCATGCTTATTGTCCAAATATAGCAAATGAGCTCCATGAAGGCAAAGATTCTGTATATTTATATAACCAACTGCTGAAGACAGAATATAGCACATTTTAGGCCAGCATTATCTAATAGGATTTTCTGCAATGATGAAAATGTTCTATATTTACAGTCCAGTAGGACAGCCACTAGACATATGTGCCTACTGAGTACTTCAGATCCGTTAGTGCCATTGAGGAGCTGAATTTTAATTGTTATTTAATTGTAATTACTATAAATTTAAGTCACCACATGTGTTTAGTGGTTACACATTGGACAATATTATATTAGCTTTCAAAGCTATTTGTGTAATGGAGTAGTTAATATCTAGCAAAAAGATTGTGCACATAATTCCTATACATCTGTACCCCTTTTATCACAAATGTATTTGTTGGTTATATAAATTGTTTCAATCTCTAAGTTGCCTTCAACAGAAGTAAGGATTTCCTAAGAAGCTGACCCCCCAAAAATCAATTTTTCACTTTCATCTATGCCCACCCTTCATATTTAAGGAATTTACTCAGTGAAGAACATTTCCGAAAATCAGTGGTGTTACCTCTATAATTTTTAACTTGGAGAATAAAAACAGGACAACAATTTTAATCATCCTCTTTGCATCATTTGATGTAATATAGAAGACCACTAAAAAACAGATGGTGGCAAGAGATCAATGTTTCAGAATGAGAAAGAAAAAAAAACAGTATTAGATGATATATAGGAAGTCTGCATTCTTTGTGATTTTTGTCAAGACTTTAGTTCTATAATCTATGATCTTGATCTCTGAAATATCAGTTTGCTTTCAAAACAAGGTTTTTCATAGGTATTCTCAATTTCAGGTTAGTATTTTTGAAACTGTTACAGATTCGTTTCTTTACATTCACTCCAAATGTTAAGGCTGTGACTTGAATATGTATTTGGAAAGAACAGAAATTAATTCTATACTAGAGGAGAAGAGACTGGAAAATCCTGTTTCAAGGGAGGTAGAGGATATAAGCAATACACATGTAACTTGCTTTCTCTGTGCTGAAGTCCAAGAAGGAGATGAAGGAGATGGCATGTTAAAATAAGGGAAAGAAGAGGAACTCTTGCCTATGCTCATTTGGAACTCCAAAATACATTGTAAAGTATCCCTTTACCGAAAGCTGCAGTTCTGCAAAGCTGAGCAAAAAGAGAGCCTATAGATCCTGTGTCATAAAGAATTTTGTTTGAAAAAAAGTCTGTAGGTTGATTTATGTTTTAAAAAATCTGAAAGCTTGCCAAAAAGAGACCAATTAATTTATTACAGCATGTCAAAAAAGAAGTGGTATTAGTAAGATTTACTGAAATATATTGTCAAAAGTACACAACTTCCACTCTGGGTTGGGATGTAGATGAATGTGAAAATTTTCACTGCTTGGCAACAAAAGGAAATATTAAGTCAAAATAAAAATCATACTGTTGCACAGGGATAGTGACAAGTGATGACTGCAAAGAAACTTTGATAAACTAAATTCTCAAAGAGAAGCAAGGTCTCACCAGAAAAGCAAATTGCCTATCAGTAGCTTCTAAAGACGAGGGTCAATAACCTACCTGCAGAGAGTTGGGACTCACATATATAGAGAGATACTCTAGGAATGAAGGAAAATCACCCAGGTCTTAGATTATAGCATAGGTTAATGAAATTAACTAAAACGCAGAAAATCTCCAAATGCATAAACTACTCAAAAATTGTTTGCAACCATAATTAATGAATACTGCATTTGCTTTCCCATCTTAAAAAACTAGAAACCAGAAAAATACATGAAAAGATTATTTTCAGATTCTGAATAGTTGGAAGTGATCCATAGAGAAGCTAAACAAATGAAATAAGCATAATAATTGACATAGTCTCCTGCCTAAAAGAACTTTTCAAATGGTGTTATAGGAAAGAAGACCCCAGTAGAAAAGATAGAGCTTGGAGATGAGGGAGATAAAGGCAGCTGGAATTTGGAGGGCTGAAGACCAGAGAGGACAGAGAAATAAACAAAAGTTTCAGAAATCTGCATAGAAGTTTCCTAAAGTCTGTGGTTAAATAATAAGCCAGTATCTGTGCAGTAAAACACATGGCAGGAAATTGTAAGAATACTCCTCAGCACTAAGATAGGTCTGAGACTGTCTGAATATTGGCCATAAAAAGTTGAGAAACCAAAAAAAAAAAAAAAAAAAAAAAGTTGAGAAACCATGTTGAACAGTCAGGACAGTCAGGAGACATTCTAGAAGCATAGTGTCTTCACAGTAGGGTTGAGCTAGACATGCTATACTATAACTGTCCTAACAGTGCTTAGAAATAAGCCTTGGCAAGATATCAAGTTAATCTCCAAATAATTTATCTCTTTCTAGAAAAAACTGCAACAATCTTAAGAGGAAGGACTCAAAGTTCAGCATTCAACAATATCCAGCATCCATTCAAAAAATAACAGACAAAAAGTAGAAAAACTGGTGCAATTACTGGAGGGAGAAATTCCATTGAAACAGATACAGAAATAACAGATAAGCAAGTCAACATAAGGACTTCAACACACTCATTCTAACTATGGTCAAGGGTGTAACAAACAAAAACATGAAAATAATGAGAGAAGAAATGGAAGACATAATTTTCTAGAGATGAAAAGCACATATCTATATTTTTAAATTCACTGGATGGGATTAACAGCAGGTTATACAATGCAGATGAATAAAGATCAGTGAATATTATGACACTGCAATAGAAATGATAAAAAATAAAGCACAGAGAGATAAAAACTAAACAAATACACACAAACTAAGGGATTTACAGGACAAACTCAAACTGTTTAATATCATTGTAATTGGAGTATCAGAAGGAAAGAAAGCAAAAAGAAAATTTGAAATGATAATGGCTGAAATTTTTCCAAATTTTATGGAAATGAAATCCATAGATCCAAGAAAGTTAATACACCAAACCAGTATAAATACAAAGAAGACTATATAAGACATACAATTAAATTACTAAAAACTATTGTGAAGAAAAATTTTAAAACAACCAGAATAGCCAGAAGACATATTCCAAATAGGTGAATAAAAAAAAAGAATCAAAAACTTCTCATAAGAAATTACATAAAAGACAAAGTAACAGTATCTTCTTTTAAAGATAAAAGCTATCACCTCAGAATTCTTTATTTAGGAAAAAAGATGTCTTTCAAAATTAAGGTGGTCTTCCTGTCTCTGCTTAGGGTATATTAAGTTGGAAATAGTTTACTCCCAATCTAACAAATAGAAAAAGCCAGACACCTTGCAAATCATAACTCTTTTAAAACCTATTAGAGAGCAAATAAATAGGGCAACCAACTAGTATGACATGTAAAGACAGACAGATATTTCCAAAGAGAAATGAAATGCTACTACTGGCTTACCTAAGGCGGACCACAGGAGGAAAATGGGCTTCCTATTATTTTGATAAGAAATGTTCAGCTAAAAAGCTTAGCCAATTAAAAGCTGAATATAGTTTGGCATAAGAATTTGCAGCCATTTGAAAGCTTTTCTCAATGGATCTCACCAAATTCTCATGAAAAAGATAGAGGGTAGGGTGGGAGAATGAGGAAAGCCACCCTCAGGTGTAGACTAGAGGGAGGGTAATAGGAAAAGCACAAAGTTCCACTAGATAAAAGTCTTAAGGGAAGCAAACTTTGTTACTCACAGAGATTTCAGTGAACAGCCATTTGGGTGAGGGAAGAGAAATAAAAATCCCTCTTTTTCTGGGCTTCAAGAAAAACCATTCTAGACTTATACCATTGAGGGTGTTCTACTATTGTAGAAGAGGTAAAATAACTGAAAAAGTCCCATCTCCAATACCCAAGAATAGGTCTTGCTGAAAATAGGCTGAGTTGTGACAACAGACTACACCTGACTCCCTACCAGACGAATAAGCATTCAGTAACAAGTAATAGTGGTTTACCACTGGAAAATGGACAAAAGCATGGAGAAAGTCTTTCTGAAGTACAGGCTTAGAGGAAATACCTGAAGTTGAGGGTAGAATAGGAACACTGAGAAAAAAACTGTAGCAATCTAGTCCTACACTAAACATAAGATAACAGTAGAAAAATTTGAAGCTTGTAATATACTGAGAGTAATAATAGCAATAACAAACATCAAACAAAAGACTAAGATCCAAGCCCAGCTAAACTCCTAACTAGATTAACTCAGCCCCTCACACTTAAGGCAGAGCAGAAAGAGAAGCCTGCCAATTTTTGGCAAAAATATTATTTCAGTCTCTTTTGTTCTTGAAGTTATGAAACACACACACAAAAAAGTGACTTTCAAGGGGCAATCAAGAGAAATACAACCCACTTTTTAAAAAAAAGATTTTATTTATTTGACAGATGGAGATCACAAGTAGTCAGAGAAGCAGGCAGAGAGAGAGGAGGAAGCAGGCTCCCTGCTGAGCAGAGAGCCCCATGCAGGTCTCGATCCCAGGACCCTGGGATCATGACCTGAGCCAAAGGCTGAGGCTTTAACCCACTGAGCCACACAGGCGCCCCCCAACCCACTATTAAAGGCCAAAATAATCAACAGAATCAGCTTCAGACTGGAAATTTAAAAGAACTATGATGAATAAGTTAAAGGGTTTAGTAGAAAAGGTAGACAACACTCATGAACAGATGGGAAATTTTAGCAGAGACATGAATGACATGGAAATGCTAAGGAAAAATAGTGACATAGTTAAAGAATGGCTTTGATGGATGTAGCAGTAGACATGGCAGAGCTAAGAGAAGAATCAGTGGTGCTGACATATGGTCAATAGGAATTACACACAATGTAATACAAAAATTACAGGAAAATTAGCAGGAAAAAAGAGAAAAAGCGATTTATAGGACACTATAAAACAATATAGCATATGTGTAATTAGAATCCCCGAAAGCTAATTGAGAGAGGATGGAGGTGGAGGAATATGTGAAGAGGTAATGGATAAAAAATTTCCAAAAATAATAAAAATCAAATATCTGAAGAGCTCAGAGAGACCTAAGAAGGATACATACTAAACACAACACAAACAAACAAACAAAAAAACCCCACACGTAAACACATCATACTGAAACTGCTGGAAATCAGAGGTGAAAAGTAAATCTTGAAAGCAGCCAGAGAAAAAGGACAATTTGCAGCCAGATGGACAAAGAATTATAAACAACTTCTTATAACAAATTATGCAAGCCAAAAGACACTATAGTGGCATCTCTAAGGTGACGAAAGAAAAACAAAGTCAACCAAAACTTCCACCCAGCAAAAATAACTTTTAAAAATGGAAAGAGGCATAAAGACTTTTTAGTAAGAACAAAAACTGGAGAATTATCCCAATACACATGAACTAAAAGAAAATGAAAGTTTTTCAGTTCGAGTTATATCAAACAGAAATTGGGATCCATACAAAAAATGAACATAAGAAATAGCAAAAAAGATAAATATTTCTTTCTATTTCATCATTCTTAATTGGTCCAAAAGATTGTCTGATAGGGAAAAAAGAAAACAACCTAAATATATGTTCTGTTTATAACATATACAAAAGTGACATGTACAGTTACAATAGCCCAAAGACTAGGAGAGAGGAGCAGGGAGTATACAGATTTATATGGGGAGCTGCAGAATTCTTATTCTACTTATCAATACAAAGGAAGAAACACTGTTACACATAGCTTGAATGGATATGAGCATTATATAGAGTAAAAGAAGCCAGAAATGAGAGATGACATGGTATAGGATTCCATTTATATGACATTCAAGAAAAGGAAAAAAATCATCTATGGAGAGTGGGTTAGAAGATGGCGGAGAAGTAGCAGGCTGAGACTACTTAAGGTAGCGGGAGATCAGCTAGATAGCTTATCTAAAGATTGCAAACACCTACAAATCCAACGGGAGATCGAAGAGAAGAAGAACAGCAACTCTAGAAACAGAAAATCAACCACTTTCTGAAAGGTAGGACTGGCGGAGAAGTGAATCCAAAGCTACGGGAAGATAGACCGCAGGGGGAGGGGCCGGCTCCCAGCAAGCGGCGGAGCAGCGGAGCACAAAATCGGGACTTTTAAAAGTCTGTTCTGCTGAGGGACATCGCTCCAGAGGCTTAACCGGGGTGAAGCCCACGCAGGGTCAGCGTGGCCTCAGGGCCCGCAGGGTCACAGAAGGATCGGGGGTGTCTGAGTGTCGCAGAGCTTACAGGTATTAGAACAGGGACGCCGGCTACAAAGAGCAGAGGAGTAAGCTCTAAGCTCGGGGTTACCTTGAACCAGTCGCAGGCTCGGTCAGCTCGGAGCGCGACCGGAGGTAGGGTGACGGGAGTAAATCGGAGCTGTTCTCTGAGGGCGCACTGAGGAGTGGGGCTCCGGGCTCTCGGCTCCTCCGGGCCAGAGACCAGGAGGCCGCCATCTTCATTCCCGCCCTCCGGAACTCTACGGAAAGCGCTCAGGGAACAAAAGCTCCCAAAAGCAAACCCGAGCGGATTACTCAGCCCGGCCCCTGGTAAGGGCGGTGCAACTCCGCCCGGGGCAAAGACACTTGAGAATCACTACAACAGGCCCCTCCCCCAGAAGATCATCAAGAAATCCAGCCAGGACCAAGTTCACCTACCAAGGAGTGCAGTTTCAATACCAAGGAGAGCAGCGGAATTCCAAAGGAGGAGAAAGCAAAACACGGAACTCATGGCTTTCTCCCCATGATTCTTTAGCCTTGCAGTTAATTTAATTTTTTTTATTTTTCAATTTATTTTTCTTCTTCTGCTAAATTTTTTTAACTTTTACCCTTTCCTTTTTTAACGTTTTTTAACTAGTTTATCTAATATATATATATATTTTTTTCCTTTTTATACTTTTTCTTTATTGGTTTTCTTTTTTTAATTGTTTCTTTCTTTTCTTTTTTTTTTTCTTCTTTCTGAACCTCTTTTTATCCCCTTTCTCCCCCCTCACGATTTGGGATCTCTTCTGATTTGGCTAAAGCATATTTTCCTGGGGTTGTTGCCACCCTTTTAGTATTTTACTTGCTCCTTCATATACTCTTCTCTGGACAAAATGACAAGGTGGAAAAATTCACCACAAAAAAAAGAACAAGAGGCAGTACCAAAGGCTAGGGACCTAATCAATACAGACATTGGTAATATGTCAGATCCAGAGTTCAGAATGACGATTCTCAAGGTTCTAGCTGGGCTCGAAAAAGGCATGGAAGATATTAGAGAAACCCTCTCAGGAGATAGAAAAGTCCTTTCTGGAGAAATAAAAGAACTAAAATCTAACCAAGTTGAAATCAAAAAAGCTATTAATGAGGTGCAATAAAAAATGGAGGCTCTCACTGCTAGGATAAATGAGGCAGAAGAAAGAATTAGTGATATAGAAGACCAAATGACAGAGAATAAAGAAGCTGAGCAAAAGAGGGACAAACAGCTACTGGACCACGAGGGGAGAATTCGAGAGATAAGTGACACCATAAGACGAAACAACATTAGAATAATTGGGATTCCAGAAGAAGAGGAAACAGAGAGGGGAGCAGAAGGTATATTGGAGAGAATTACTGGAGAGAATTTCCCCAATATGGCAAAGGGAACAAGCATCAAAATCCAGGAGGTTCAGAGAACCCCCTCAAAATCAATAAGAATAGGTCCACACTCTGTCACCTAATAGTAAAATTTACAAGTCTTAGTGACAAAGAGAAGATCCTGAAAGCAGCCCGGGAAAAGAAGTCTGTAACGTACAATGGTAAAAATATTAGATTGGCAGCAGACTTATCCACAGAGACCTGGCAGGCCAGAAAGAGCTGGCATGATATATTCAGAGTACTAAACGAGAAAAACATGCAGCCAAGAATACTATATCCAGCTAGGCTATCATTGAAAATAGAAGGAGAGATTAAAAGCTTCCAGGACAAACAAAAACTGAAAGAATTTGCAAACACCAAACCAGCTATACAGGAAATATTGAAAGGGGTCCTCTAAGCAAAGAGAGGCCCTAAAAGTAGTAGATCAGAAAGAAACAGAGACAATATACAATAACAGTCACCTTACAGGCAATACAATGGCACTAAATTCATATCTCTCAATAGTTACCCTGAATGTTAATGGGCTAAACGCCCCAATCAAAAGACACAGGGTATCAGAATGGATAAAAAAAACAAAACCCATCTATATGTTGCCTACAAGAAACTCATCTTAAACCTGAAGACACCTCCAGATTTAAAGTGAGGGGGTGGAAAAGAATTTACCATGCTAATGGACATCAGAAAAAAGCAGGAGTGGCAATCCTTATAACAGATCAATTAGATTTTAAGCCAAAGACTATAATAAGAGATGAGGAAGGACACTATATCATACTCAAAGGAACTGTCCAACAAGAAGATCTAACAATTTTAAATATCTATGCCCCTAACATGGGAGCAGCCAACTATATAAACCAATTAATAACAAAATCAAAGAAACACATCAACAATAATACAATAATCTTAGGGGACTTTAACACTCCCCTCACTGAAATGGACAGATCATCCAAGCAAAAGATCAACAAGGAAATCAAGGCCTTAAATGACACACTGGACCAGATGGACATCACAGATATATTCAGAACATTTCATCCCAAAGCAACAGAATACACATTCTTCTCTAGTGCACATGGAACATTCTCCAGAATAGATCATATTCTCGGTCCTAAATCAGGTCTCAACCGTTATCAAAAGATTGGAATCATTCCCTGCATATTTTCAGACCACAATGCTCTGAAGCTAGAACTCAATCACAAGAGGAAATTTGGAAAGAACCCAAATACATGGAGACTAAACAGCATCCTTCTAAAGAATGAGTGGGTCAACCAGAAAATTAAAGAAGAGTTGAAAAAATTCATGGAAACAAATGATAATGAAAACACAACGGTTCAAAATCTGTGGGACACAACAAAGGCAGTCCTGAGAGGAAAATATATAGTGGTACAAGCCTTTCTCAAGAAACAAGAAAGGTCTCAGGTACACAACCTAACCCTACACCTAAAAGAGCTAGAGAAAGAACAAGAAAGAAACCCTAAACCCAGCAGGAGAAGAGAAATCATAAAGATCAGAGCAGAAATCAATGAAATAGAAACCAAAAAAACAATAGAACAAATCAACGAAACTAGGAGCTGGTTCTTTGAAAGAATTAATAAGATCGATAAACCCCTGGCCAGACTTATCAAAAAGAAAAGAGAAAGGACCCAAATAAATAAAATCATGAATGAAAGAGGAGAGATCACAACTAACACCAAAGAAATACAGACAATTATAAGAACATACTATGAGCACCTCTACGCCAACAAATTTGACAATCTGGAAGAAATGGATGCATTCCTAGAGACATATAAACTACCACAACTGAACCAGGAAGAAATAGAAAGCCTGAACAGACCCATAAGCAGTAAGGAGATTGAAACAGTCATCAAAAATCTCCAAACAAACAAAAGCCCAGGGCCAGATGGCTACCAAACATTTAAAGAAGAACTAATTCCTATTCTCTGGAAACTGTTCCAAAAAATAGAAATGGAAGGAAAACTTCCAAACTCATTTTATGAGGCCAGCATCACCTTGATCCCAAAACCAGACAAGGATCCCATCAAAAAAGAGAACTACAGACCAATATCCTTGATGAACACAGATGCAAAAATTCTCACCAAAATACTAACCAAAAGGATTCAATAGTACATTAAAAGGATTATTCACCACGACCAAGTGGGATTTATTCCAGGGCTGCAAGGTTGGTTCAACATCCGCAAATCAATCAATGTGATACAACACATTAATAAAAGAAAGAACAAGAACCATATGATACTCTCCATAGATGCTGAAAAAGCATTTGACAAAGTACAGCATCCCTTCCTGATCAAAACTCTTCAAAGTGTAGGGATAGAGGGCACATACCTCAATATTATCAAAGCCATCTATGAAAAACCCACCGCAAATATCATTCTCAATGGAGAAAAACTGAAAGCTTTTCCGCTAAGGTCAGGAACATGGCAGGGATGTCCGTTATCACCACTGCTATTCAACATAGTACTAGAAGTCCTAGCCTCAGCAATCAGACAACAAAAGGAAATTAAAGGCATCCAAATCGGCAAAGAAGAAGTCAAACTATCACTCTTCGCAGATGATATGATACTATATGTGGAGAACCCAAAAGACTCCACTCCAAAACTGCTAGAACTTGTACAGGAATTCAGTAAAGTGTCAGGATATAAAATCAATGCACAGAAATCAGTTGCATTTCTCTACACCAACAACAAGACAGAAGAAAGAGAAATTAAGGAGTCAATCTCATTTACAATTGCACCCAAAACTATAAGATACCTAGGAATAAATCTAACCAAAGAGACTAAGAATCTATACACAGAAAACTATAAAGTACTCATGAAAGAAATTGAGGAATACACAAAGAAATGGAAAAATGTTCCATGCTCCTGGATTGGAAGAATAAATATTGTGAAAATGTCTATGCTACCTAAAGCAATCTACACATTTAATGCAATTCCTGTCAAAGTACCACCCATTTTTTCAAAGAAATGGAACAAATAATCCTAAAATTTATATGGAACCAGAAAAGACCTCGAATAGCCAAAGGAATATTGAAAAAGAAAGCCAAAGTTGGTGGCATCACAATTCCGGACTTCAAGCTCTATTACAAAGCTGTCATCATCAAGACAGCATGGTACTGGCACAAAAACAGACACATAAATCAGTGGAACAGAATAGAGAGCCCAGAAATAGACCCTCAACTCTATGGTCAACTAATCTTCGACAAAGCAGGAAAGAATATCCAATGGAAAAAAGACAGCCTCTTCAACAAATGGTGTTGGGAAAATTGGACAGCCACATGCAGAAAAATGAAATTGGATCATTTCCTTATACCACATACGAAAATAGACTCAAAATGGATGAAGGACTTCAATGTGAGAAAGGAATCCATCAAAATCCTTGAGGAGAACACAGGCAGCAACCTCTTCGACCTCAGCCGCAGCAACATCTTCCTAGGAACATCGCCAAAGGCAAGGGAAGCGAGGGCAAAAATGAACTATTGGGATTTCATCAAGATCAAAAGCTTTTGCACAGCAAAGGAAACAGTTAACAAAACCAAAAGACAACTGACAGAATGGGAGAAGATATTTGCCAATGACATATCGGATAAAGGGCTAGCGTCCAAAATCTATAAAGAACTTAGCAAACTCAACACCCAAAGAACAAATAATCCAATCAAGAAATAGGCAGAGGACATGAACAGGCATTTCTGCAAAGAAGACATCCAGATGGCCAACAGACACATGAAAAAGTGCTCCACATCACTCGGCATCAGGGAAATACAAATCAAAACCACAATGAGATACCACCTCACACCAGTCAGAATGGCTAAAATTAACAAGTCAGGAAATGACAGATGCTGGCGAGGATGAGGAGAAAGGGGAACCCTCCTACACTGTTGGTGGGAATGCAAGCTGGTGCAACCACTCTGGAAAACAGCATGGAGGTTCCTCAAAATGTTGAAAATAGAACTACCCTATGACCCAGCAATTGCACTGCTGGGTATTTACCCTAAAGATACAAATGTAGTGATCCGAAGGGGCACGTGCACCTGAATGTTTATAGCAGCAATGTCTACAATAGCCAAACTATGGAAAGAACCTAGATGTCCATCAACAGACGAATGGATAAAGAAGATGTGGTATATATACACAATGGAATACTATGCAGCCATCAAAAGAAATGAAATCTTGCCATTTGCGACGAGGTGGATGGAAATAGAGGGTATCATGCTTAGCGAAATAAGTCAATCAGAGAAAGACAACTATCATATGATCTCCCTGATATGAGGGAGAGGAGATGAAACATGGTGGGATAAGGGGGTAGGAGAAGAGTACATGAAACAAGATGGGATTGGGAGGGAGACAAACCATAAGTGACTCTTAATCTCACAAAACAAACTGAGGGTTAATGGGGGGAGGGGGGTTGGGGGGGTGGGATTATGGACATTGGGGAGGGTATGTGCTATGGTGAGTGCTGTGAAGTGTGTAAACCTGGGGATTCACAGACCTGTACCCCTGGGGATAAAAATATATGTTTATAAAAAATAAAATTAAAAAAAAATGGACCATACTAGGACCCTTTGAGTTGGCAACTCCACTTCTAAAATTTTTCCTTATATACAAATAAATACACATGTATGTAAAAAAAAAAAAATAATCTATGGAGAAAGAAATCAGAAAGTTTGTGTTGTAGACAATTTGACTGTAAGAGTGCATAGGTGAATTTTCTATACTTTTAGAAATGATTATATAGTTTCATGCATTTGTCAGAATTCATCAAACCATACATTTAATATCTGCATTTCAACATATCGATAAAAACACCTTAAAATAAAAAATAAAAAAGGATAAATTGATATTTGTGAAATAAAAACACTGAACTCTGATTTGCAGAAACATTTTCTTTTATTAAGAAATGTATCTGTATATATCACTCTAGTACCTTTATCCAGCATAAAAACTGTCCAAAGGCAACATTACTTGCAGAGTGGTGACATTACAATGAACCAAATTTTTAGACATTTTCTAAGTCTAAAACTATTTGAAAGAACAACAAGTCATGAATGAACTTCTCTTCATTAAACTGTACTTAAATTTTGTTTCTCCTTTTTTCTCAATCAGACTTAATCATTTGCTTGAAATTTAGCCTAAAGCTTAAAAACATTTTATCTATTAAGTCAGTAAGCATCTATGTAATTGAAAATAATTTCAACTCTCATTGTCATTTCTTGACAAAATCATTTGACAAATAATTTATGGTGCTAGATCCGGTGGAGTTGACAACTTTTATGTCCGCTAATAGATTTCTTTCAGCTGTAAGAGACTTTTGGATGCACGCTGATAGAAACAGTGAGCCATAGAAAACCCACAGACTTTCTTTCTTTACCAAAGCCTCAGAATCTAAGGTGTTCTCATCATCTCCTCAACAGGGGTTAGTCCATCTGTGACAGAATACAGATTTTTTTCTTCCATTTAAGGTTTTCTTGGTAAAATATAAACTATTTTAAGACTGTCAATAGAGTATGAACTTGTTACACTCAGGGATTTTGTCCAGCTGCCTGCTTGAGGGAAATGGACTAGCTATCAATTCTTCCAAGTTATGTTTCACAATATTAAAGAAAATGTCAGGAAATCAGGGGTAGATAATGCCAACTGACACTGACGCTACCTCAGTTTTACTCCTTTCTTTCAAACCAGCTTACCTACTTCCCCAGTGTAGGAGTTCAGTAAGGTGTTTGTTGTCCTTTGAGGTTTGCTTTGTTTAGGAGTGAGGAAGGAAGCTTTAAAAGATGCTTCAAGTTCTCTGGCTTTTGCGGTGAAACAAACCCTTGATTTGGTAACATACCAGTCATTGATAAAGAGCCTTTTCTTTTAGTAAAGGGCCTCACTCTCCATTATATTCTTGGGATGCAGAGATAGTAAGTTCTGTGTCAGGTAGGTTTGAATGCAGAAAACAAAAACCACTTTGGGTGTTTCAAGCAGAAGAAAATTTAGCACAGGGAATTAGGTACTTAAAAATCACCCAAAGGGATGGAAAAGTAAAATTGAGATGGTGATTTAAGCTTTTTACCTCAAATAACAGCATACCAGGTATGACACAGGAAAGGGAAACTTGTTGTCGTTCATCTGTCCACTGCAATAACTGTGCTACCCCCACACTCCTAAGATGCTGCCTACACAGTAGAATGTGTCAGCCAACATCACCACAGAAAATAGCCTCTACCTGCTTTCTGTATTCCAAATATCACAGGGGTACATGTCCTTGGCAAAACATAGATTTTGTCCGGAACCTTAGTTGTAAAGAGGAAAATAGAAGAGGGTGCTAAAGGACACCAACTGCTGTAGGCAGTATGTAGCACAGACGTCCCTTTAGCTTAGTTTATTTTCTCTTTCCTTTAGGAAGACTCTTTCCATACTTGTGCATTGTATCTGGTGAAGAACATAAAACCAAGGGATACAGAAGCTTCCATTATTTTTTATCTTTCCAACTTAAGCTTGACCCAAGGTGAAATACACATTCATAAATGAAATATTTCTCTAACTGCTATTAATGGCAGCCTATTTTAGATGATAAACTATGGCAGTCATAATAATTATAGATAAACAACAGTTTCCTACTTCATGATTGTTCTGAAGTGACAAAAAACACTTCACATCATAAATTTAGCATAATTTTGTATCACAAAATTATTTTCAAAGTAATATAAATTTAAATAATTATCTTTGGGGAGGTAAGAGAACTAGGTGAACTCCCTGAAGCCTATCTATGTGTAACTCACGTAGTCAGGGAGTTAAGAATTTGTGGTTTCAACCTAAAACTAGTCATATACTTCTAGCAGCTACTTAGGAGTAACTGGAAGAAACTGAAAATCCAGGGACACCGAGAAAATTAAAATTAGCATTATGCTCAGAACAGAATTTAATGGTTGAAAAGTCACTCATGGGCACCGGGGTGGCTTAGTCGGTTAAGCATCTGCCTTCCACTCAGGTCATGATCCCAGGGTCCTGGGATTGAGTCCCACATCATCAGGCTTCCCACTTAATGGGGAGTCTGCCTTTCCCTCTCCCTCTGCCCCTCCCCCGACTCATGCTCTCTCAAAAAAATAATAAATAAATAAAAAATAAGTCATGGACAGAGACTTTCTAAGGTTTGGACCAAAGTTAAATTAAGGTTAAAAGGCTAAGGCTTGGGGCACCTGGGTGGCTCAGTGGGTTAAGCCTCTGCCTTTGGCTCAGGTCATGATCTCAGGGTCCTGGGATCCAGCCCCACATCGGGCTCTCTGCTCAGCGGAAAGTTGGCTTCCCCATCTCTCTCTGCCTGCCTCTCTGCCTACTTGTGATCTCTCTCTCTGTCAAATAAATAAATAAAATCTTTAAGAAAAAAAAAAGTCTAAGGCTTATACAGTTTAAGGTAAAAAAAGAGAAACAGGTAGTGACTCTTAATCTCACAAAACAAACTGAGGGTTGATGTGGGGAGGGGTTTGGGAGGGGGGGTGGGGTTATGGACACTGGGGAGGGTATGTGCTATGGTGAGTGCTGTGAAGTGTGTAAACCTGGCGATTCACAGACCTGTACCCCTGGGGATAAAAAATTATTTTTTAAAAAAAAAAAAATAAAAAAAAAAAAGAGAGAAACAGGTTTTGGTTGGTCAAAACAAAATTTCTGCTTAGTGAATCAACCTCATGCAGACCAATCGCATATATCAAACGACATATATGTCTAGGTCTACCTTGACCCCATACTGGTATGCTTCACTGAAGAGAGAATGGATTATCTGCAATACTCAAGAGCGATAATTGAGGGTTTACTGATCAAAAGGAAACACATCCCATTCCTTTCTAAGAGGTAAGATGTTATTTAGGTTTTACTATATAGATAGGTTCAATTTGTTGAGCAAAACGCCTATACAGGTTAGAGAGTTAGATCACTCTCAATATTTTTTTTTAAAGATTTTATTTAGTTATTGACAGAGATCACAAGTAGTCAGAGAGGCAGGCAGAGAGAGAAGAAGGGAAGCAGGCTCGCCGCTGAGCAGAGAGCCCGATGCAGGGCTTGATCTCAGGACCCTGGGATCATGACCCGAGCTGAAGGCAGAGGCTTTAACCCACTGAGCCACCCAGGTGACCCCACTCTCAATATTTTTATTACTAAGCAAGTTATTTCTAATCCATTTGGGGGGGGGGTTGATTTTCTTTGTAGAAATATATCAGCTTTTGGCTCGAAAGCTTTTGGAAATTACATTATATACTATAAAATAACTGATCTTTGTTAATGGGTAGGTAGATGCTGAAGGAAGGATAAAGATTTTAGTTGGGGCTATTTTAGATAAGGTAAGTTAGAGAACATTTCTCTCAGAAGGTGACATTTAAGTAGAAACAGGAAGAAAATAAAGATGTGAGCCACAAAAAAAGTTAGGAAAGGATTATTTCCTGGCAGAGGAGAAAGCAAATGAAAAAGCCCTGAAGCTATAATGGTCTTGGGAGGCTCAGGAAACTGCAAGAAACAACATGGTGGGAAGGGGGTGAGTGAGAGGGTGATGACTTTGGAGAGCAGCCATATGCAGAGAAGTGTGGACCTAGAAAGACATGATGAGCACTTGAATTTTAAGTGTGATGGCAAACCACGGTAAGATTTTGAGCAATGGAGAAATATGACCTAATCTACATTAAACAGACAAATTCGTGAACCTCTCTCTCTCTCTGACTAATTCTAAGAAAAAGACTGTAGGGCATTGTGGAAGTAGCAAAAGAGCCATCAAAAATCTAAGGTGTTACAGGTGTGAAAAGGAAGGCATGATTAATTCAATCTTTGTAGACTTAGTACATTAAAAGAACAAGCAGTTAGTAGAGACTTTGAGGTCAAATAAAAATATACAGATGAACACTGGGACTAGGAGAAATGCATCCCCAATTAAGGGACAAGCTGAGCAAAAACAGAACCTCAGGATTAGGCAAGTTGTCATTGGTGAAAGGCTGAGGGTTAATATGATTATAGACTGCATGCAGAGAAGGACTGGGAAATTTGTAAGTAGATTGGAGCTAGACTCCATACTGGAGTTTGTGATTTATTCCTCTAGCAATAGAGACCAATTTTTAAAGTTAATAATTGAGATTTTATTTAGTAAGAAAATTTACCAAATTTTTTGAAATTTCCTACAGTGTAGAGTGCTTTGCTAGGAATTGGAAATACAGGGATAATATAAGACAAAACCTATTCCTTTAAAATTTAATAGTTTGTTACACTTTGATTAGAAAAAAGTAGCTTCCTTTAAGCAATGTGTCACCTTTTCTATGGCCTCAGAAGATGGAATTTGGTCCCCTCACCCCAGTTTTGTAGTTACTGTGGCTTTTAGAACCACCGATTTTCCTTTCCTGAGGAGTTCAACGTCAATACCCAAGGTGACATAGACTTGCACTTCTCCTAATACTGACCCAGTTCTTCTTACTCATTATCTTCCAAGTTACCAACACATCCTGGCCTCATGTGACAGTGGGAAAAATTAATTTCTATTCTCATTAAGCACCCCAGTTAAATTCTACATCAAATCCCCTTACATAAGACCTTCCATTTACTTCTAAAAGCCCTTCAAGGAACAGTCCTATGAGTGCGCATGAATGGGTTCCTCAAAATTTACACTTAGCTTATTCTTTAATTCATTAGCAATCATGTTGGTAATAATACCTCATGTAGAGAACCACTGTGCCGGGCAAATTCAGCCTCTCTTGGTGACTGCCACTTATTGTAGCCCTTGGAAGGGTGGCCTTACCAACTTCTCCAATATCACCCCATCCTTAACATGAAGCAGGCCTGTCTCATAATTCACCACGGCCGGACTCTGATGATGGTGACCATTTAATTGGTATTTCAATGAAAGTGTGAGGACAAAAATACAAAAATCAACCCCAAGAGTAATGTAAATCTACTTCCTAAATATGCCTTTTCTCAGGGTCCACATGCCCAGGGTCATCCTCAGCATCCCTTATCACCCTATCTAGCTTGTGGGGAGATGCCTACTCCTGCTCAGAATACACACACACACACACACACACACATATTTTTGAGAAACTACTGATTCTATGCATATCTCTGTGCATATCTATGATTCTAAATTAAAATTTAATTGATTTGAGGCGAACCTGGGTGGCTCAGTGGGTTAAGCATCTACTTTCGGCTCAGGTCATGGTCCCAGGGTCCCGGGATCCAGCCCCACATCAGGCTCTCTGCTCAGCAGGGAGCTTGCTTCCTCCTCTCTCTCTGCCTGCCTCTCTGCCTACTTGCCTCCGTCTGTCAAATTAAAAATAAATAAATAAATAAATAAATAAATAAATAAATAAATAAATAGATTTGAGTTGCAGAGGGTCCCAGGTTTAGACTCATATCTCATACTTTACTTTTTGTTTCCAACAAAGCTCTTCTTAGGATGCTTCCAAATGTCACACCATTTAGAAATAAAAATTCCATGTTCTTTTCCAAAGGATGTGAAACCCTCCTATGGCCACAATAGCTTTATCACTTAGAAAATAATAATTCAAGAATGGCATACCTAAGTCATTCATCTGAATAATATCATATAAATTATAAAACAAACCTTGTCAAATTCTGATTCACAGTCTGTCTTGTGGGGCATGAAGTGCATACCTATAGATTTTTCTTGAAATATTAATGTAGGGGCAGAAAACTTTTTCCTTCTCCCTTCTAGATTTTTTGGCTGGTCTAATAAGTAAATTGACATAATACAGATTAGCAAGAGAAAAATTCTGTATGTGTAGGAGACCATAAAACCATGAGATTTTTCTGAGAGTCAGGTAATTGAGGCTTATATAACACCCTGAGCTAAGGAGAAGGGAGTAAGTGTCTACAACTTCAAAGGGTAGGAAGACAATTCACAGGAAGGTAAGTTGAGCAAATGTTTAGAAAACAAACATGTGCTATGCCATGCAGATAAGTCTGATATAAAAAGTTATCTCTGGTAGTAGCTCCTTTTCTGGTAGGGATCCCCTATCTACATTCTTTCAGGCATTTAAGAGGTGGGGGAAGGGAGAAAGTGCTTCTTGAATCTGCTGGGCCCCAATTGTCTTCAGCTGGAAATACTTGCTTCCCCTCATCAGCTTTGTCCACAAATATTTGAAAACCAGCACACAAAAAGCTACAAGTATAAGATCAGTTTACAGTTCACTGAACTCTAAATTCTTACAAAACCAAGCAACATTTCTTCCAAAAGGGCAACAGGTTTGGAGACATAGCTTTAGCTAAAAAAATACAGAGGGCATCAAGTTTTACCTGCAAGAATAGTGTTGTTCATAAGAGAAACATTTGCATTCCAATACTGGGTTTTGTTTTCTAGAGAAATATGGGAGGTGCTTATATAAATGAAAGGTTTATTTCCCTAAAACAAAAGTGCAGTTTCCTAGAAAAGGGACTGGAAAGTCTATATCCAGAAATATATATGGCCTTTTTCTTTTTTACACCTATCAAGATTTCTTAAAACTTTCAAGAGCTCCTTTTTTTTGTCCAGGAAATTCTAATAGACAAGTGCCCTTGCTCCTGGGGTCCCACAGTAGACTCCTCCTCATCATTCACTTGTCTGGGTAAATTTCATCTCGTGTATTGTTTGCGTCCTTCACAGAACGCCAGTTCCCTGACAGCAAAGACTTTTTTCACCTTTGGGCCTCTAGACTAGCTCTGAAAGTGGTCCCTGCCATCAAGGAGGTATGCCTGGCACAAGGTGAGCTCAGTACTCACTTACTGAATTGCTAGATTCCAGAAATAGCTAGTAAGTACAAATGAACAAAGACTCTGATTATACTCTGAATTTTATGCCTCATACTATGTTGTATTTACTTTTCACTGCCACCATCTCTTTCCCTGTATTTTTAATTGAATAAACAGCTTCTACTCTAATGAAAGCATTTTCAAAAATAAACTATTACCCATATGGCAAAAATAAACTATTACTCATTTGTTCTTTTACCACAACAGTGTCCAACTCAGGCGCTACTTCAATTTGTGTTCTTCTCTTACCTAGCCAGAAAAATACTTGTTTTCTCATTCATATCCATGGTACTTTATAATTCTGTACTTGTATTATATCATTTGCCACAGTATAATGTGTTATTTTTTCAACAGTTTTTGAATACTCCAGAAAAAATATTTTAAAAACTTCCTTTCTAAAGCTATCCCAGTATTCCAAGTGTCCATCGATAGATGAATAGAAAAAGAAGAGGTGGTATATAAATATGGTGGAATATTACTCAGGCATAAAAAAGAATGAAATCTTGCCATATGTAAAGACATGGGTGGAGATAAAGAGTATTGTGCTCAGTGAAGTAAGTCAGTTGGAGAAAGACAATATCATATGATTTCACTCACATGTGGAATTTAAGAAATAAAATAAATGAGCAGAGGAAAAAGAGAGAGACAAACCAAGAAACAGACTCTTAACTATAGAGAAAAAACTGGTGGTTACCAGAGGGGAGGTTAATGGGGAATGGGTGAAATAGGTGAAGGGGATTAAGAGTACACTTACTGTGATGAGCACTGAGTAATACATAAAACTGTTGAATCACTACACTGTATACCTGAGACTAATATAGCACTGTATGTTGATTATACTGGAATTTAAAAAAAAAAAAAAAAGAAAGAAAAGAAATCCCCAGCACCTTATAGTTGCTCAAGAATTTTTTCTGAGATATTATTGAAATGCAGAATAATTTTCTTACAGTATGCCTTTTGACAAATAAGTCACAATAATTTACTTCTTTAAAATAATTTATTTTAAAAAATACTATATATGTGTGTGTGTGTGTCTATATATATATATATATATATATATATATATATATATAGGGTGAATATAAAATAGTAAATTTCGAATTACCAAACAGCTACCATTCTTGGTTAAGCTTCTTTTGCAATCTCACAATGCAAAAGCAAAGCTATGGTTTATTTTAACATATTGTGTCATCTATTTTTACTATATAGTCAATATGACTCACTTTTCATTGGTTGTTTGATCACCTCAGTGGATTTTTTCATTTAATAGTTTTTCATTTAATAGTTAATGGTATTATATATTTTTTGACATATTCAATAAAATACATAATTCATTTTTCCCTGGTTTCAAAAAAATATTTCCCTATTAAAATTCTTAAAGAATTTTGCATATCCAAGAGCCTGGTTAGCAGTTAATATTTTGGTTTTTTTCAAGTCTTTCAGTTAATGTAAAAGCAATTATGACATTCTTTGAACTGGATTTTGTAGGTATAAACATTAATTACATTTCTATGTTCTCAAATTTCATATTCATAAGCTAAGCTATCTAATGTAACAATTTGTAGCACAAAAAGTAGATATAATTTTAAGATGCCAAAACTTCCTACTTGCCATTAAAATTTTTCATCAAAATAACAGTCATTTATAACACTTGCTCTTTGCCAGATATTTCACTGTCTCTGTTTCCCAAACTGAACTTGTATACCATGTCTGTTTTCATGCTTTCCATAACTCTTTGGTACAGTTAAACTTAGATATTCAAGTATTTATTGGAGAATTACTATTGTAGATGCATAGATGTGCAAAATGATCTCTGCTTTCCAATATTTTATGAATGGAAATGTTTATTATGCTTTTTAATCCAAAAAATAAACATATTTCTCTTCTGTCTACAAGGTTCAGGGAAGAAAAATTGATCTGTCAGAAGCATCTACTAAAAATTACTCTGTTCTCCAGATAGATGGGTTAGCTTACAAAGGGATGGCCATGGTCTTTTTTTAAAGAGTTCTACAATAATGCGAATCAAAGTAGTTTTAGACATCAAATAATCTTTCATGAATGAAGATCTGATCATGGTGGATTTCTGATAAAAATTCAGCAATGGCTTTCTTTTTCCATTAAAAGGACCCCTGGCTTGCACAATAGGCCCTTAACATCTAGCTAATATTAGCTTACCAGCCCTGTTTCTGATAGTTTCTTGCATGGCACCACCCTTCCAAATATGAACATTTTAGGTCCTGTAAAACTCTTTACACAATGACTATACTTTCATAATTTTATCTGTTTCCTGTGCCAAGAATCCCCTTTCTGATTTTGTCTACCTTCGTTTTCCACACCATCCAACTGGTCACTCAGGACAGTTTGGGAACTCTAGTCTCTGTACTCCCATTGCATCTGATGTTAGTATAATTTCTTCCCTGTCTTAACTTCTTTTTTTTTTTTAAGATTTTATTTATTTATTTGACAGAGAGAGATCACAAGTAGACAGAGAAGCAGGCACAGAGAGAGAGGGAAGCAGGCTCCCTACTGAGCAGAGAGCCCGATGCGGGACTCGATTCCAGGACCCTGAGATCATGACCTGAGCTGAAGGCAGCGACTTAACCCACTGAGCCACCCAGGCGCCCTCTGTCTTAACTTCTTAAGGACCAAAAATCTTAATCTCTGTATCTCTACTAACCAATATGTGTTATAAAGATTCAAGAAATGATTGTTAAGTAGATAGACAAATGTATCTAATATCAGTGTGTCAAAATGTTTACATATGTGATATTATATAGATTACATATGTAATATTTTGATATCAGAAAATATCTGAATAGTAGACTGAATTTTTCAAAATTTCCTTGGATACTCAGTGTGATACAGCAATAGTATTTTCAATACTTCCTCCTTCTGTCCATGTTTAATGTTTTCTCTATTCATTTGTATTCCTGTCACGAGGAAGGTAAAATTAAAGATTTGCTTTTGTTTTTTGCCATTTTCTCTGTATGATTTTCTATCCATGTTACCATGCTGTGTCAGCTGTACAATTAGTGTTTCATTAGCCATGTCCCTTGAAAGTAATTGTTGTCATTGGCCCCAAAGGTACACATTGGAATGAGGCCATGTCAATAGATTCTAGAACATAGACAGCTTTAGAATTAGGCTCTGCCTACTTATCTTTAACAAATTGAAAATTAATTGAGAGTAAAAAGAAAAAAAAATAGTGTTCTCTTCTATGACCTACAGGAGATTCTGGGAATCTAAATGTTAATTCTGCCTTTGTGTTAACAAGGAAACTTCTGTTTCAAAAGCAAATTTTTTTTCTTGATTTATACCAACTTTAAAGTGTGTTTGCCTCTGGTAGCTTGTAAATTAAAGGGCTTTTATTATATTCTGGCATCGTCACTTACTCAATGTGTCTCTTGTTTGAACATTTAAATTTTAGTAAGACTTGAGATATTCTCAGTTACATTCAGTGTAGTGGTTTTGCCATAATAACAGTTGAGAAAAGTTATAAAATGCCTGACCATATGGTCCCTTGATGCACAACATTTAATACAAAACTCAGAGTAAACGTTTCAAAAGTATTTTGGGAATCATTACCAAATGTTGATGCTACATAATAAAGACTATATGACAACACTCCAAATGTTAAGCATTTTTAAATTGAGGAGCATTTTCACAATAACAGGGAAAAACAGGGTTGTAGAGAGAAAACATACTTAGACATTAGACTTCACTTGTGTCAACTCAAATCAGGTGTGACCACTTTTAGCTGAAGATATCATGTCTTTAAGCCCCAAAGTCTTCAGGAAAAGATTATCATAGGAATAATAACATGAGTATGAAAAAATTTTGGTTGTGACAGGAAGAATTTATTTCATAACATTATATTTGTACCAGATTACAGGTTGTATCATTGCTTCCTAGTTTTTCAAATATCTCCTGCAATTTTAACTGGTCAGTGAATTTTCTTATTTAGTGCTTAGACTATGTTAAATACTAATATGCTATACTTAGGAAGCATATCATCAAAAAGTAATCCACCTAAAATTGTAGCAGCAGAATCACATGGAATTTTCTCAACTTTGATTATATCCAGAGATCTCTAAGATATTTATAGTTCTACACAATTTTCATCAGCTTTTTAAATTATGATTTATATACAATAAAATCTAGTAATTGTAAGTGTACAATTATGGAATTTTGACCAAAACATAGTCATGTGGCCCCCATCACAATCATGCTATAGAACACTTTTATCACCATAAAAGCTCCTTAATGTGCATTTGCAATAAATTTTCCCATTGCCACTCCAGCCCTTGATAACTACTAAACTATCTCATTACAGTTTTGCCTTTTCTAGAATTTCATATGAACAGAATTTTAAAACATAGAAAACATAGTCTTTTGGGTTTGGTTTCTTTCACTTGGTGTATTGATTTTCAGATTTATCCAAATTATTGCATGTTTCAATAGTTTGTTCTTTTTATGGCTAAGTAGTATTTCATTATATGAATATATCATTATTTGTCCATGCATTCACTAGCTGATAGAAATTTGGACTTGTTTCCATTTTATAGCTATCATGAAAAAGCTGATATCAACATCCAAGTAAAAGTATTGGTTCATACATATGCTTCCATTTCTCTTGGATAGACACTCAGGGTTGGATTGCCAAGTCATACAGTATGTGTATGTTTAATTTTATAAGCTGCAGCTAAATTGTTTCCAAAATGGCTGTACCATTTTGTATTCTTATAGAATATATGAACATTCTAGTTGCTCCATCTCTTTACAACTACTCCCCAAATTAATCTATAGTTTAATCTATAATTTAATCAAAATCTGAGCAGACTTCATTTTGAAGAATTGACAAGCTGGTTCTAAAATTTATATAAAGGAATTCGGTGCACCTGGACACAAATGTCCAATAATGATAAGTGTATAAAAAACTGTGGTATATAATCAGACAATGAAATATTACTTAATAAAACGAGAATGAGCTTTTGTTATAATTGAAACTACAATGATCATTCCCAAAAGATTATTCTGTATACAAGAAGTCAGATAAAAGAGGGTCAGTCTACTCTAGAAATACACTTATAAAATTCTAGAAAAAAGAAACTGAGTTATAGTGAAAGAAAGCAAGTCAGTGATTGCCTCAGAGTAATGCCAGGAAGGGACAGGAAAGAGGGACTTCCAAATGCATACGAGAAAATTTGGGGACTTAATAGATATATTCATTATCCTGATTGTGCTGAGGTCCAAATTTATCAAATAATACTCTCCAAATGTGTGAATTTTATTGTATGTCAATTATACATCAATAATATATGAAAACAATTTTTATTAATGATTTTTTGGTTAATGATTTTAGATAAGTTGTCTTAACCTTTAGTAATATGAAAGAATATAATATAATAATATGCCCTACTAAAACCTCCCTTTTTAAACTCTATAAAGATTCTGAAATTTCTTCCTAGGGATTTTGGTTTTGGGATTTTTGTTTTTTTGTTTGTTTGGTCCCTTCTGCTTTGTTTTATTTATTTTTATTTTTTTATGCTTTGTTTTAAAGAATGGGACCACAGGTGGTTAGATTAGTCTCCTTTGAGTTATTTATTTGAAATTTTATAATTAGGATTAACCGTTTGGGTTGGCAAGGATTTTTTAGGACTTTGAACTCCCATTGGTATGTGAACATGAGTTTAAACCCAATTGACTAAACACTTAAAACAAATGCACTGGTTACTTGATGTGGTCTCCTCATTTACTTGATTTTGTACTTGGATAGAACCCTCCCAAAGAACAAATCCAAGTCTTCATGGGCATCTAAAATTGGTGAGAACAAGAAGACAGAAACATTACCTCTCTCACCAGATAGTAGACTGTCCATTTGGCATCTTGCCTGGAAAGTTGCAAACTCAATTAAATGCACATATGGCCCAGAGCAGTAAGCATTCATCTTTGCCAAGACGCATTTCTCTATGGCATTTCCAAACCATGGGTATGCTATAAACCCTTTCCATGTAATGAATTGTATTTTTCTTTTTGCTTAATAATTTCACATTGTACAATGCTTTCTCAGCCATAAAAGTAATCATGGAAAAATAGAATATTAGTATAAATTCCACAAGTGTGCTTTTCCTACTGAGGTACCTGTTATTTAGGAGATCAGGTTTGGAGATTATCTAGCCTTAATGAGAGGTAATGGTAGAATTAATAAATCTCCCAATATTCCCTGAAGCAGCTGTTGTCCTTTGAAATAATGAGCATATGGTTTTATCATATTTTATTGATCTGATCCCCTTCAGCTAAAGAAATATTTCAGTGAAATGAAACAACTTTCACAATTTCTGCATATTTCTCTATTTTCTTGGCTAAACAGAAAGCTGATGAGCATACAGATGGAAAACCAAAGGCAGTATTTAGATTTCTTAACCAAAGATTAGACAAGATAAGATGGGACCCATGAAATGTCTTTATTTCTGAGATCCCTACCTGTATATTTACTAGGTTTTAAAAACAAAGTGGGATGGACTAAAATTAAACGGTAAAAAGAGATGCCACAAGTTAAATAGATGCAGGAATGGTCAGGGTTTGAGCCAATGACATATATACACTAGGAAGGCAGAAAGTGACCACAAATTTCTAGCCAAGTGTGACCAGGGATGATTCAAATAAGTAATGTCGAAATAATACAAAGATCTCATGGAAGGCTGTGCAGAGTTTCAATTAGGTGGATACAAGTAGGAATCTATTAGAAAACATATATAAGCCCAGAAAAAAAATGGAAAGAGGTTATATATAGGACATAAAAAGAAAATGTTCTAATCAGCCCAAGTTTGGGTGGGAAGCAACAGAGTAAGTGGAAAAAGGATTAAGTCAACATCAGAGACAACAAACAGGCAATTTCCAAAGGAGATGAACTAAGCTATTTGAGATTTATTGAAAAAATGTGTATTTTAACTAGTCTCACCCCACCCCATCCCCACCGTATCAATAGTCCCTTTGTAGAAGAGCTTCTCCTCCTGGAATTATATAATTTTATGGCACAAAGTTATTCTTTTAGTTTGAATTTCTCTCATTTTGTATGGTGGAGTATGCTACTTCAGAATGAACTTTGGTTGGTGTGCTCTAACAATGACATTGTTGATTTAAAATGTAGATTATTGGGCCCCAGCTCTCAAGAGAATAGATTCAGTAGATAGGAAGTTGAGCTAAAATCTGCATTTAATGAGCTCTCCAAAAAAGTTCTGGATTGAGAATTCTTCCCTTCTGGTTTCCTGCAGCATGTGGCTTTTGAGGCTCTGAGTTCTACAGGAGGCCATTTATGACTCTGATCTTGATTAATTACCAAAAATAGAGCTATTTCTACCCACATTACGCCGGAAGAAGCAAATGGCTCAGCCTAATTTTCGTTATTTTTATGAGATAGGACAATAAAGGAAAATAGTAGGAAGATACTTTAATATAGGTCTAAAAGAGGGGACTGTTAAATTCATTGTGTTCTTTAGCCGTAATCTTTTGTTAGTCATACGTCATCAGGTGTTGGTTTTTTTTTTTTTTTTGGTATTCAAACACTTTTTTTTTTTAAATTTTTTATAAACATATAATATATTTTTATCCCCAGGGGTACAGGTCTGTGAATCGCCAGGTTTACACACTTCACAGCACTCACCATAGCACATACCCTCCCCAATGTCCATAACCCTACCCCCCCATCCCAAACCCCCTCCCGCCATCAACCCTCAGTTTGTTTTGTGAGATTAAGAGTCACTTATGGTTTGTCTCCCTCCCAATCCCATCTTGTTTCATTTAATCTTCTCCTACCCCCTTAACCCCCCATGTTGCATCTCCTCTCCCTCATATCAGGGAGATCATATGATAGTTGTCTTTCTCCGATTGACTTATTTCGCTAAGCATGATACCCTCTATTTCCATCCACGTCGTCGCAAATGGCAAGATTTCATTTCTTTTGATGGCTGCATAGTATTCCATTGTATATATATACCACTTCTTCTTTATTCATTCATCTGTTGATGGACATCTAGGTTCTTTCCATAGTTTGGTTATTGTAGACATTGCTGCTATAAACATTCGGGTGCACGTGCCCCTTCGGATCACTACGTTTGTATCTTTAGGGTAAATACCCAGCAGTGTAATTGCTGGGTCATAGGGTAGTTCTATTTTCAACATTTTGAGGAACCTCCATGCTGTTTTCCAGAGAGGTTGCACCAGCTTGCATTCCCACCAACAGTGTAGGAGGGTTCCCCTTTCTCCTCATCCTCGCCAGCATCTGTCATTTCCTGACTTGTTAATTTTAGCCATTCTGACTGGTGTGAGGTGGTATCTCATTGTGGTTTTGATTTGTATTTCCCTGATGCCGAGTGATGTGGAGCACTTTTTCATGTGTCTGTTGGCCATCTGGATGTCTTCTTTGCAGAAATGCCTGTTCATGTCCTCTGCCTATTTCTTGATTGGATTATTTGTTCTTTGGGTGTTGAGTTTGCTAAGTTCTTTATAGATTTTGGACGCTAGCCCTTTATCCGATATGTCATTGGCAAATATCTTCTCCCATTCTGTCAGTTGTCTTTTGGTTTTGTTAACTGTTTCCTTTGCTGTGCAAAAGCTTTTGATCTTGATAAAATCCCAATAGTTCATTTTTGCCCTCGCTTCCCTTGCCTTTGGCGATGTTCCTAGGAAGATGTTGCTGCGGCTGAGGTCGAAGAGGTTGCTGCCTGTGTTCTCCTCAAGGATTTTGATGGATTCCTTTCTCACATTGAGATCCTTCATCCATTTTGAGTCTATTTTCATGTGTGGTGTAAGGAGATGATCCAATTTCATTTTTCTGCATGTGGCTGTCCAATATTCCCAACACCATTTATTGAAGAGGCTGTCTTTTTTCCATTGGACATTCTTTCCTGCTTTGTCGAAGATTAGTTGACCATAGAGTTGAGGGTCTATTTCTGGGCTCTCTATTCTGTTCCATTGATCTATGTGTCTGTTTTTGTGCCAGTACCATGCTGTCTTGATGATGACAGCTTTGTAATAGAGCTTGAAGTCCGGAATTGTGATGCCACCAACTTTGGCTTTCTTTTTCAATATTCCTTTGGCTATTCGAGGTCTTTTCTGGTTCCATATAAGTTTTAGGATTATTTGTTCCATTTCTTTGAAAAAAAAAATGGATGGGATTTTGATAGGAATTGCATTAAATGTGTAGACTGCTTTAGGTAGCATAGACATTTTCACAATATTTGTTCTTCCAATCCAGGAGCATGGAACATTTTCCCACTTCTTTGTGTCTTCCTCCATTTCTTTCATGAGTACTTTATAGTTTTCTGAGTATAGATTCTTAGCCTCTTTGGTTAGGTTTATTCCTAGGTATCTTATAGTTTTGGGTGCAATTGTAAATGGGATTGACTCCTTAATTTCTCTTTCTTCTGTCTTGTTGTTGGTGTAGAGAAATGCAACTGATTTCTGTGCATTGATTTTATATCCTGACACTTTACTGAATTCCTGTACAAGTTCTAGCAGTTTTGGAGTGGAGTCTTTTGGGTTTTCCACATATAGTATCATATCATCTGCGAAGAGTGATAGTTTGACTTCTTCTTTGCCGATTTGGATGCCTTTAATTTCCTTTTGTTGTCTGATTGCTGAGGCTAGGACTTCTAGTACTATGTTGAATAGCAGTGGTGATAACGGACATCCCTGCCATGTTCCTGACCTTAGCGGAAAAGCTTTCAGTTTTTCTCCATTGAGAATGATATTTGCGGTGGGTTTTTCATAGATGGCTTTGATAATATTGAGGTATGTGCCCTCTATCCCTACACTTTGAAGAGTTTGAAGAGGAAGGGATGCTGTACTTTGTCAAATGCTTTTTCAGCATCTATGGAGAGTATCATATGGTTCTTGTTCTTTCTTTTATTAATGTGTTGTATCACATTGATTGATTTGCGGATGTTGAACCAACCTTGCAGCCCTGGAATAAATCCCACTTGGTCGTGGTGAATAATCCTTTTAATGTACTATTGAATCCTTTTGGTTAGTATTTTGGTGAGAATTTTTGCATCTGTGTTCATCAAGGATATTGGTCTGTAGTTCTCTTTTTTGATGGGATCCTTGTCTGGTTTTGGGATCAAGGTGATGCTGGCCTCATAAAATGAGTTTGGAAGTTTTCCTTCCATTTCTATTTTTTGGAACAGTTTCCAGAGAATAGGAATTAGTTCTTCTTTAAATGTTTGGTAGAATTCCCCTGGGAAGCCGTCTGGCCCTGGGCTTTTGTTCGTTTGGAGATTTTTGATGACTGTTTCAATCTCCTTACTGGTTATGGGTCTGTTCAGGCTTTCTATTTCTTCCTGGTTCAGTTGTGGTAGTTTATATGTCTCTAGGAATGCATCCATTTCTTCCAGATTGTCAAATTTGTTGGCGTAGAGTTGCTCATAGTATGTTCTTATAATTGTCTGTATTTCTTTGGTGTTAGTTGTGATCTCTCCTCTTTCATTCATGATTTTATTTATTTGGGTCCTTTCTCTTTTCTTTTTGCTAAGTCTGGCCAGGGGTTTTTCAATCTTATTTATTCTTTCAAAGAACCAGCTCCTAGTTTTGTTGATTTGTTCTATTGTTTTTTGGTTTCTATTTCATTGATTTCTGCTCTGATCTTTATGATTTCTATTCTCCTGCTGGGTTTAGGCTTTCTTTCTTGTTCTTTCTCCAGCTCCTTTAGGTGTAGGGTTAGGTTGTGTACCTGAGACCTTTCTTGTTTCTTGAGAAAGGCTTGTACCGCTATATATTTTCCTCTCAGGACTGCCTTTGTTGTGCCCCACAGATTTTGAACTGTTGTGTTTTCATTATCATTTGTTTCCATGAATTTTTTCAATTCTTCTTTAATTTCCTGGTTGACCCATTCATTCTTTAGAAGGATGCTGTTTAGTCTCCATGTATGTGGGTTCTTTCCAAATTTCCTCTTGTGATTGAGTTCTAGCTTCAGAGCGTTGTGGTCTGAAAATATGCAGGGAATGATCCCAATCTTTTGATATACCAGTTGAGACCTGATTTAGGACCGAGGATGTGATCTATTCTGGAGAATGTTCCTTGTGCACTAGAGAAGAATGTGTATTCTGTTGCTTCGGGATGAAATGTTCTGAATATATCTGTGATGTCCATCTGGTCCAGTGTGTCATTTAAGGCCTTTATTTCCTTGTTGATCTTTTGCTTGGATGATCTGTCCATTTCAGTGAGGGGAGTGTTAAAATTCCCTACTATTATTGTATTATTGTTGATGTGTTTCTTTGATTTTGTTATTAATTGGTTTATATAGTTGGCTGCTCCCACGTTAGGGGCATAGATATTTAAAATTGTTAGATCTTCTTGCAGGACAGATCCTTTGAGTATGATATAGTGTCCTTCCTCATCTCTTATTATAGCCTTTGGTTTAAAATCTAATTGATCTGATATGAGGATCATCAGGTGTTTTTGATGCAAAACTTCTCTAGGTTTTTCTTTGGCATGCCAAACTACCTTGTGAATCTCTAAGAGGAATTTTTACACTGAGCATTTCTGAAATAATTTGACCATAGGAGTCTTTTTAGGAAGAGGAGTACAGATTAATATCCTTCCAGAGCTAATGTTTCACAGAATAAAGTACGGAAAATGTTAGTTTATGGACTTATACCACTATGCATTTTTATAAATATGTAGCAATGGTGAAGAACAGATTGCTCAGGAGTGAATGCTCAAACATTATTGCTAATTTACTATATAGTTATATGCAATTTAATATTGTAGGAACTAGACTCAGTAAGTTGGTTCAGTGAAACCAGAGAATGGCTGCATGGAACCTTGAGTAAGGTTTCTAAGGTTTCTAAACCACAGTACTGGATGCCACCATGTTAGGGAAGGACTGGGGTGAGGTTGAGTAAAATTCAGTGTCAGTAATGGCCTACCCAAGAAGCTAAGGCATTTAAGCTGCCTAGGAAGAGCTGCACAATTAGGGCTAGACTGTAAATGGAAGATGTCAGTAAACAAAAAAGGTTTTAGACAAACTGAGGGGAAAATATTAAGGTGTACAGAAGAAGTGAATTCTAGAAACAGAAATAAGGTTGAAAAGTGTGTGACCTAGTCAATTAATGTCATAGGATGAACATGATAGAGGTTCATATGTCTACTCTTAGGAAAAGCATTTATAGTGTACCTGTCCTTTATTTTATTTCTTCAAGGTCATTTGTTCCCCAGCTCTCTAAGGAAAACAAATGTAGACTTTATTTGTAGACTCACTTTAGTGAGTGACTATTGTACTCCAAATTCATGTTAATCACATTTCTGCATTATTAGAAAATATTACCTAAAATAATACACACACTAGTTATAACATATTAGATAATCTATTAAGTGATAGAATATCTAATGAAATTCTCATAAAATGACTTACAAGATGAGGGCAAAGCAACTCATTCAAGGACAAGCTCTTGCAAATTAGGAAAATGGACAAGACTTAGAATCATTTATTTATGATAATTTACTTAGTTATTATTGTTTTTATGTTTTATTCCCTTTATTTGTGACTTAAATAGGTATGACCACCCCATCTTAATATTATATCATTGTCCCATATTCCATTTTGTTTTTCTTTAGGTAGCTTGTTTTTCTTTGTTTTTCTCTAGGTCCAGCATGGAGCCCAATGTGGGGCTTGAACTCAAGACCCTACAATCAAGACCTGAGCTGAGACCAAGCGTTGGACACTTAACCAACTGAGCCACACAGGTGTCCTATGCCATATTCTCTTTAAAAATGTTAAAATATAATATTGATAAAAATATTTATCAAACAGTTTGTTCTGCTATTAGCCAATGATGATTCCCACAATACCTTAAGTGCTTAATTCATTTGTTGTCTCTGTACCTCACAAAATTAACTGATTATTAATCATATAAGATAAACCAATTATGATACAGATCTGAAAGAAAAGACATTGGACAATGAGCTATAACAGATGTAACAAACTGTTATTTCATGTTACAGTGAAAAGAGGCCATTTACATCATGTGTCTGAGGGGCATTAATAATTACTCTAAATGAAAGAGGTGGCCAGGGCTTAGTAAAATTTCTCTATAATATAAAATGTCACCTTATATTTTCACAGGTTGTTTAAACAGATCATATCTTTCCTTCCACAGTTCATGGAAGAGTTCTGTTTTCTATTAGGTTAAAAAAAAAGTCTTTGATTATACCCTATTGTTGTTTGGCATTAACACATCATACAGATCATGACCCAGATGTTCTGATCTTAAAAACACTTTAGATCAAGAGCTTTTCTTGCCACTGCAATTGAGAATAGCTACTGCTTTCACTGGCTTTTTTGGTCTCCATGAGGTCAGTGTTATTTTCCCCATTTTTCAAGTGAGGAGACTGGCAGAAAAAACTTGCTCAAGTGTCACAATCAGAGCAAGTCACTTGCAAAATTAAACTTTGAGCCTAAAGCATCTGAGATACTAGCATACCTGTGACTGAATAAAGCAAAGTATATTTATTATGCTCTAAAAATTCTTGTTCTTTTTTATTTTTTATTTTTATTTATTTATTTTTTTTTAAAGATTTTATTTATTTATTTGACAGAGAGATCACAAGTAGGCAGAGAGGCAGTCAGAGAGAGAGAGGAGGAAGCAGGCTCCCCGCGGAGCAGAGAGCCCGATGCGGGCCTCGATCCCAGGACCCTGGGACCATGACCTGAGCCGAAGGCAGAGGCTTTAACCCACTGAGCCACCCAGGTGCCCTCTTGTTCTTTTTTAAAGCAAAATACTGTAAATAAGGATCCACACTATTTAAAAAATAAATTTAGCTCATATTTATGAGTCTACAGATGGCACTAGAAATTATAATAAACAACTAATTATCTAAATATAGATAATTTGGGGGCATAAATCAGTTTTTTCAGAACATTATGAAATTCTAATCATTCTTATTCTATTCTATTATACACTTAACTATCATTTTTTCTCATATGGGCTCCAAATTTTATTTCTTTAAGAATTAGAAAGACATATATTCATTCACACCACATAATATCTAAGGAGGAAATAAAGGAAAAATACCAGACCAAAGCACGCATTTTTGCTGTCTATACTAATTTGTAATTGAGTTTCTTCACTTAACATTAAACCAAATGGTTCTCATTATGAAAGGTAAGTCTTAAAATATCTTAGGTGTTCAGGACTCATAATCACCAAGAAAAATCAATACTTATTTACTTAAATCTTTCTATAATACTGTTTATAACACAGGTTTTGTCAGATTTTAGTGAAGCAGTTCAAGGTTATAAGAAAGCTGATTTCTCTCAGTGATATTCGAATGGCAATAAAATGGATAAAGGCATCACTTGTGCTTTAAATGTGACTTTACATTATGACATATATATATTATATACCTACAAACATATATATATATACATATATAATGACATTCTGATACAAATATTATGCTTAACCAAGATATTTAATTTCTACAAATTAGTTTTATGAATATGTGATGAATAAATGATAATATTGTTTAATAAAAATCATATTCTGAAATAATTCAGTTTACTTTTTTCTTCATAAACTGATTCTTCATAAATAGTGTCATAAATTGATACACTATTTTTCTTCATAAATTGGTGACTTCAATGTGCCCACGAATGATACGTTCAACCCAATGGCTTCCAAGTGATTCAAACCATTCACCTCCAATGCTTGTCTTTTCCTCTATTTCAGCAACTCTTACCATCACACTTTGGCTCTTGTCAACATGTATAACAACTAGAAAGCTAATAATCAAATATTTCACTCTGAATACCAAGTACTCTTTTTTCAACTTGCTTATTTATTTTTTTTTCAACAAGAACACCACCTATTTTAGTGGTCTCTTTGCTGCTTCCCTACTTAGATTTCATGGTACAACATTTCAGTAACCCTCTTGCAAAACTAAATGAATTTGCTTTAATTTTGAATTGAACAATCTACCCAAACCCCTGCCCTGAATGAACCTAACCATCTGTTTGCTCTGTGCCTGCACTGATTATTCCAAAAACCACTGGAAAATATCTCATTAGACAATATATTAATTCCACTGTGAATTGAGAGACAATTTCAAATGAGCCCTCGGCACTGCCACATCTCTCTGATTCCCTAATAACTTACTTTTAGATTCCCCACAATTACCACGAAGCTTCTCTACTACTTTTTCAAACATTGGACTAACCTTATCCTGTTTATGCTAAGTGACCTTGACTTCTATTTTAAAGAAATTAAAACCATCAAATGGAAACTTCCTAATTTTCCATTTATAAAACATTCCAACCTACCCCTATCTGTACATATACTTTTTTCATGTTATGCTATTAAGTAGAGAACCTGCCTCTTCTCTTCCCTAAATCTGATGCTTCCACCATTGTTTTGGACTATATTCTCTCTCATCTATATGCTCAGTATTTACAAAAATGTCTTAGTATTTCATTTCCAGTCAGTTACTGTCCCATGATTGTCCTCTTGAAAACCCTCATGCCCTCATTATTCTTTACTGACTCTCTCATACCACAGACCAGAGTTCAATTATCTTCTATATGCAAAGGACAAAAAAATTAATATCCCAGCTCCAGACATCATTCTGGTTCTCTCTCTGTCGTGTTTATTCCATGGAGTCCATGATTTACTAACTTATAATCTTTATCCTAATAGACTAGGCCCACATATACTATTTTCTCTTCAACCTCATACCTTGGACAAACCTATTCCAATCTGAGTCCCCGGATATTACAACCAGATCCACAGAAAATAATTTTGGTCATGCTCTGGTAATTTCCTTCTTGTCTTTACCCAGTATTTCTAGCATTTACCTCTAGATATAGCCATGTGACTTGACCTAGGATGAGGAACATGTAAAACAAAAAAATTTTAATAAATATTAATATCTTATTAACTATTGCTGGTAAAACAACAGTAACAAAATAAGAAATTAGTATGGTAAGAAGAGAGGGATAGGAGGTAAGATCAAACCTTGGAAAAGCTTGACAAGGAGAAATAAGAGAGAAGGCTGTGAGCCAAGAATAATAAAAGAAAGAACAGGTACATATAGCATCTTTTTTTTTTTATTTTAGAAAGGAATTGTCATATAATAAAATTTATCTTTTTTTTTTTAAATGGAAACTCTCCTTTTAACCACTATACAACTGTCAGAATGGCAAAAGCCAGAACACTAACAAACTAACAATACCAAACACTGATGAGAATGTGCAGCAACCAAGACACTACTCTCATTCATTCCTGGTGGGAATGCAAAATGTTACAGCCACTGTGGAAGACAGTTTGGTGGTTTCTTACAAACGTAAACATACTCCTATCATATGATCTAGTAATCATGCTTTTTAATACTTAACCAAGTGATCTGATGTCTCTAGCAACTTAACTCATAATTGCCAAAACCTGCATAAGCTAAGATGTTCTTCTTTATATGAATGGATAAACCATGGTATATCCAGGCAATGGAATATTATTCAGCACACACACACACACACACACACACACACACACAAAAAGAAAGAAAAAGAAAATAAAGAAAGAAAGAAAGAATCTACCAGGCCAAGAAAAGATATGGAAGAACCTCAAACTTATATTTCACAAACTATGTGAAAGAAGTCATCTGAAAAGGCTACATACTGTGATTCCAAGTATTTGGAAATATTATTTTTTGCCCTAGAAAGGGCAAAATTATAAAGACAGTAGGGTGAGGACATGGGTCGAGGAAACAGATGAACAGGGAAAACACAGTAGATGTTTGAGTTAGTGAAAATACTCTGTATGATACTATACTGATATACATATATGATCATATATTTGTACAAACCCATAAAATATACAAAAGCAAGAGTGAACCCTAATGTAAACTATGGACATTAATTATTGATAGTCACGATGTGTCAGTATAGGTTCATCCCTTATAACAAATATTTCAGTCTGGTGGGGATGTTGATAATAGGGGAAGCTGTGACTGCCTGAGGACAGGAGGTATATGGAAAATCTCTGCTCCTTCCTCTCAGTTTTGTTGTGAACTTAAAAGTCTCTTTAAAAAAGATAGTCTTCAGATGCCTGGATGGCTCAGTCAGTTAAACACCTGACTACTGATATTGGCTCAGGACATGATCTCCAGGTCATGAGATTGAGCCCTGCATTGGGCTTGTGCTCAGTGTGGAGTCTGCTTGTCCCTTTCCTTCCTCTGCTGCCCCTCCCCCAACTTGTGTGTGCATGCTCTCTCGCTACCCCCCATAAATAAATAAATAAATAAATAATCTTTTTAAAAATTAAAAAATAAAAATTTTTTTTAAAAAAGGGCAGTTTTACTCATCTTGAGGCATAGGTTTACCATGTGTTTCTATGCCGAAGGTTTTGTTCTCCCTGCCGCTTTCCCTTCACAACCATCTGGAAGAGGAGAGCAGCTTGGTTTTCCCCTTAATCAGTCACTGATTTCAGTATTCTGAAAATATTCCCATCATCCATATTAAAGTTTTTACATACTGATAAGTTCCAAATAGCCCCAGCAGACTTCACACAGGATATAATTCCAATGTTACAAAAGAGAAAAACCAAAAAAAAAATTTTAAGATTGTTTAAAGTAATCTCTACACCCAGTGTACGGCTCAAACTCACAACCCAGAGACCAAAAGCCGCACATTCTACTGACTAAGTGAGCCCAGTGTTCCCAAACCAAAAGTTATAATTTGATGTACAGTCAAGGTTATTGGGCTTATAATGATGTGGAGAGAAAGTTCTCAAAGTAGTGTCTGATAACAGATGGCGTGATTTTATTATTTCCTAGTGTGCTATTATGGTTAGTCATGTCCCAATGATTGTGTTAAGCAAACTTCTGGGGTCAAAAGGGAAGAGAAAGCTAAGTCTGTTAAAGCATATCGTAACAGACTAGTGAAATGTGTCAAAATTAGACAACAAACTAGCTAATTATGCCATCCAAATGAGCAAGCTGAAATTTTTCTAGAGAGGTAACATGTTTCCAGTGGGTTAGTCCTTCGCAGTAAATGAGGAGCTGCTCTTCCATCGAAGATATAGTTGGTTCAGAAATAAGAGGACTAAAATGATTTTATTAAATAGCAATTAAACATATCTGATTTAGAGTGACATAGTAAAAAAAAAACCTCTTGCTAAGCAAAAGATGTATTAGGGGAGGTGGGTAAGGACTATAAGGATTCTTTGGCTATAAAAGCAAGAAATATAGAATAAAATGAACAAAATATTTGTTTAAAAAATTAACCCTTTTATTACATTAAGATACAACTTAGTAAATAGAACACAAAACTAAGACATTTCCTTAAAAATACTAGGAAAATACACCGAGATATATTAGTTTAAATGTTTTCTAAATTTATCAGATGAGGCCATGTAGAAGTTCAATAAGGACAAAATTTGCTAAATGTTGGTAAGTTGTTTTACAGGATAATCTTTTATATGTAGTATTTAAATGAATGAAAATACATAGGTAACCTATTAAACAAACTTTACATATTTTATCATAATTTAATTAACAGGTATTTCCAAAGATCTGAGAATAAAATCAAGAAATTCATTCTGACATTTTTTATGTTCCTAGTTACAATATATTGAAGAATATTTAAATAAATACCACACACTCATGCACACACATGTATGCATGTATGCAGTATGATTTCACAGTAAAACAACTGTGGAAACTAGTATATATGTTATCCCCTTCTTGATACTCACAGTAAAAATTATCAGTGTAACAGATCAAAGAAGTTCTATTATAGAAGTCTTGTGTTATAACTTTGTTTAGATTATCAGTTACCAAATTATTTTGAATGCAGACCCTTTGTCATTAGCACACATTTACATTTTGCATGCTATTAATGAATTTTGGAAGATAATTCGTGAAACAAAAGTCCATTTGCATACTTCCTGAAGTTTAAGCTTCAAAAAGAATATAGTTAAAACATTTTTACAAATGGCTTTTTTTTTCTAGAATTTATTGGGAGAAAAATATAATTGACATCTTCTACATAGCAAAGACTTAGAATGGCACAAAGTTGCTTCCTAAAGTAGCTGACTAGTTCCTATAGACTCCAGGTTTGGCACTAAATACATACATACATATGTAGGAAAAAATCACAGCAGATCATGAAAGTGACTACAATTTTATCTTACTTGGGAATCAATAATATCCAATGTTAATTTTTATGTGTTCATTATGGACTAAATGTTTGCATCCCTTTCCCCTCAAATGCATATGTTGAAGCCCTAACCTCCAATGTAATGATATTAGGAGGTGGGGCCTTTAGGAATTATTAGGTTTAGATGAGCTCATGAAAAGTAGGGTCCTCATGATGGGATTAGTATCCTTATAGGAAGGAAACGGGGAGCTTGACCTCTTTCCTGTGTGGCATTTTGAGTGTTCATCAAGAAGGCAGACATTTGCAAACCAGAAAGAAGGTCCTTGCCAGAACATTATCATGCTGTCACCCTCATCTTTGACTATATACCCTCCCAAATAGTGAGAAATACATGTCTGTTTAAGCCACCCAGTCTATGATATTTTGTTATAGTAGCATGAGCTAAGTTAAGACTATTTTCATCTGCTTTCATTTGAAGACAATTTCTCTGCTTTACAAGCAGCTGTTTTCATCAACTTCCTATATATGTGTGAAACTGGTAATTAAAGGAGGTCATATTAATAAGTTTCATTGTCCTTAGATACTCATCTGACTCACAGCACAGAAAATGTTGGAAAGAAGTACTTAGGATAGAATGACTTTCCAAGATGGCAGAGGAGTAGGAGACCTTAGTTTTTCTGGCCCTAGGAATTGCTAGATATCTGGCTATCAAATCATTCTGAACACCTGAAGCTCAACCTGAGATCTAAGAAAAGAATTAATACAATTCTATAAATAGGAAAGCAACCATGTTCTGCAAGGATGACAACATGGAAAACTCACCTCAATAAAGAGAATAAGAGGCAGTACTGACTGCTAGGGACCTAGTCAATATGTATTTGGCAAGATGTCAGAAATAGAGTTCAGAATAACGATTATAAATTTATTAGCTGGGCTTGAAAAAAGCAGAGAAGACACTAGAGAATCCCTTTGTGGAGAAATAAAAGAACTTAAATCTAGTCAAGTCAAAATTTAAAAAGCTATTAATGAGATGCAATAAAAAGGTGGAGGCTCTAACTGCTAGGATAAATGAGAGAGAAGAGAGAATAAATTATATAGAAGACAAAATGATGGAGAATAAGGAAACCGAGAAAAAGAGAGATAAACAACTACTGGATTATGAGGGGAGAACTTGAGAGATAAGTGATACAATAAGGTGAAACAATATTACAATAACTGGGGTCCCAGAAGAAAAGAAAGAACAAGAGAGAGGGTAACAAGATATATTGGAGCAAATTATAGCTGAGAACTTCCCTAATCTGGTGAAGGAAACAAGTATTCAGGCACAGGAGGCACAGAGAACTCCCCTCAAAATCAGTAAAAATAGGTGAACACTGCAACATGTAATAGTGAAGCCTGAAAATCTCAAAGACAAAGAACATTTTGAAAGCAGATTGGGACAAGAGGTCTGTAACCTACAGAGGTAGAAACAGTAGACTGACAGCAGACCTATCTACAGAGACCTGGCAGTACAGGAAGGACTGGCATGATATATTCAGGGTGGTAAGGAGAAAAATATGCAGCCAAGAATACTTTATCCAGCAAGGCAATCATTGAGAAAAGAAGGAGAGATAAAGAGCTTCCAGAACAAACAGAAACTAAAAGAATTTGTGAATCCTGCAAGACATATTAAAGGGCTTCAAGCAAAGGGAGAGTCCAAAAGTAACACAGACCAGAAAGTAAGAGACACAAAATACAGAAACAGTCACTTTACAGACAATACAATGGCCCTAAATTCATATCTTTCGATAGTTATTCTGAATGTAAAGGGATTAATGCACCAATAAAAAGACACAGGGAATCAGATTGGATAAAAAAGCAAGACCTGTTGATAGGTTATCAACAAGAGACTCATTTCAGACCCAAAGATACCTCCAGATTGAAAGTGTGGGGGGGTGGGTGGGAAATAATTTATCATGCAAATGGACATCAAAAGAAAGCTGGAATAGCAATCCTTATATCTGACATACAGATCTTAAACCAAAGTCTATATAAGAGATGAGGAAGGACACCATAGCATAATTGAAAGCACTACCCAGTAAGAAGACCTAACAATTGTAAATATTTATGCCCCTAACATGGGAACAGCCAAATATATAAAAAATTAATAACAAAATTAAAGAAACACATTGATAATAATACATCTCTTTTGCTTTAGTGAACAGATCATCTAAGCAGAAGATCAACAAGGATAAAGGGCTTTGAATGACACACTGGACCAGATGGACTCCACATATATATTCAGAGCATTCCATTCTAAAGCAACAGAACACACGTTATTTTCAAGTGCACATGAAGCATCCTCCAGAATAGATCACATACTGGGTCACAAATCAGGTCTCAATTGGCCCAAAAGACTGGGATCATTCCCTACATATTTTCAGATCACAATGTTTTGAAATGAACTCAATTACAAGAGGAAATTTGGAAAGACCTCAAATACTAGGAAGTTAAAGAGCATCCTACTGAAGAATGTATGGGTCAACCAAAAAATTAAAGAATAATTTAAAAAGTTTATGGAAACAAATGATAATGAAAATGAAACTATTCAAAACCTTTGGGATGCAACAAAGATGATCCTAAGAGGGAAGTACATAGCAATACAAGACTTTCTCAAGAAACTAGAAAAGTCTCAAATATACAAGCTAACATTACACCTAAAGGAGTTGGAGAGAGAACAGCAAATAAATCCTAAGCAGGAGATGAGAAATAATAAAGTCTAGAGCAGAAATCAATGAAATATAGAAATCAAAAGAACAGTGGAACTAGGAGCTGGTTCTTGGAAAGAATTAATAAGATTGTCAACACCCTGACCAGATTTATCAAAAAAAAAAAGAGAGAGGGGTACCTGGGTGGCTCAGTGGGGTAAAGCCTCTGCTTTCGGCTCAGGTCATGATCCCAGGGTCCTGGGATTGAGCCCCACATCGGGCTCTCTGCTCGGCAGGGAGCTTGCTACCCCCACCCCCCGCCTGCCTCTCTGCCTACTTGTGATCTCTGTCTGTCAAAATAAATAAATAAAATATTAAAAAAAAAAAGAAAAGAGAAAGGACCCAGATAAACAAAATCATAAGTGAAAGAGGAGAGAACACAACCAACACTGAAGAAGCACAATTATAAGAACATATTATGAGCAACTATATGCCAACAAATTAGGCAATCTGGAAGAAATGGATGCATTCCTAGAAACACATTAACTACCAAAACTGAAACAGGAATAAATAGAAAACCAGAACGTATAACCATTAGGGAAATTGAAGCAGTGATCAAAAATCTCTCAACAAACAAGAATCCAGGGCCAGATGGCTTCCCAGGGGAATTCTACAAAACATTTAAAGAAGAATTAATACCTATTCTTCTGAAACTGTCCAAAAAATAGAAATGGAAGGAAAACGTCCAAACTCATTTTATGAGGCCAGCATTACCTTGATCCCATAACCAAAGACCCCATCAAAAAGGAGAATTACAGACCAATATCCCTGATGAATACAGATGCCAAAATTCTCAACAAGATCCTAGCCAATAGGATCCAACAGTACATGAAAAAGATTATTCACCATGTCCAACTGGGATTTATTCCCAGTCTGCAAGGGTGGTTTGACATCTGCAAATCAATCAATGTGATACACTATATTAATAAAAGAAATAAAGAAATAAAAAAAGGAGAAGAATCATATGATCCTCTCAATAAATGCAGAAAAAGCATTTGAGAAAGTACAGCATCCTTTCTTGATTAAAACTCTGCATAGTGTAGGGATAGAAAGAACATACCTCAATATCATAAAAACCTTATACAAAAAGCCCACAGTGACTGTTATTCTCAATGGCTGAAAAACTGAGAGCTTTTCCCCTAGGTCAGAAACATGACAGGGATGTTCACTATCACCACTGTTGTTCAACACAGTACTAGAAGTCCTAACCTTAGCAATCAGACAACAAAAAGAAATAAAATGTATCTGAATTGGCAAAGAAGAAAGTCAAACTCTCACTCTTCACAGATGATTGTACATGGAAAACCCAAAAGCCTCCACCCCAAAATTGTTAGAATTCATACAAAATGGCAGGATATAAAATCAAATCACAGAAATCAGTTGCATTTCTATATACTAACAATGAGACAGAAGAAAGAGAAATTAAAGAGTTGATCCCATTACAACTGCACCAAAACCCATAAGATACCCAGGAATAAATCTAACCAAAGAGGCAAAGGATCTGTACTCAGAAAACTATAGAACACTCATGAAAGCAATTAAGGAAGACACAAAGAAATGGAAAACATTCCATGTTCATGGATTGGAAGAACAAATATTGTTAAAATGTTTATGCTTCCCAGAGCAATCTATATATTCAATGTAATTCTTATCAAAATATCATTAATTTTTCCCCAAAGAAATGGAACAAATAATCCTAAAATTTATATGGAACCAGAAAAGACCCCAAATAGCCAGAGGAATGTTGAAAAAGAAAACCAAAGTTGGCGGCATCACAATTCCAAGACTTCAAGCTCGATTACAAAGCTGTAATCATCAAGACAGTGTGGTCCTGGCACAAAAACAGACATATAGATCAATGGAACAGAATAGAGAACCCAAAAATGACCCTCAACTCTATGGTCAGCTAATGTTTGACAAAGCAAGAAAGAATATACAGTGGAAAAAGATAGTCTCTTCGACAGATGGTATTGGGAAAATAGGACAGCCATATGTAGAAGAATGAAACTGGCCCATTTCCTTATAGCATACACAAAAATACACTTAAAATATATGAAAGACCTGAGACAGGAATCCATCACGTGTGACACAAGAATCCAACAAAATCCTCTTTGAGCTTTGCCACTGCAGCTTCTGGCTAGACACATCTCCAAAGGCAGGGGAAACAAAGGCAAAATGAACTACTGTGACTTCATTAAGATAAAAACCTTTTGCACAACAAAGGAAATAGTTGACAAAACCAAAAGACAATGTATAGAATGGCAGAGTATATTTGCAAATTTCTTATCAGATAAAGGGCTAGTATCCAATATCTACAAAGAACTTAACAAACGCAACACCCAAAAAATAATCCAATCAAGAAATGGGCAGAAGACATGAACAGACATTTCTCCAAAGAAGACATACAAATGACCAACAGAGATGAAAAAATGCTCACCATTACTCAGTATCAGGGAAGTACAAATCAAAACCACAATGAGATATCACCTCACACCAGTCAGAATGGCTAAAATTAATAAGTCAGGAAACCACAGATGTTGGTGAGGATACAGAGAAAGGTGGACCTTCTTACAGTCTTGGTTGGAATGCAAGCTGGTACAGACACTCTGGAAAACAGTATGGAGGTTCCTCAAATAGTTGAAAATAGAGTTAGCTTATGACCCAGCAACTACAGTACAGGGTATTTATCCCAAAGATACAAAAATAGTGATCTGAAGGGGTACCTGCACCCCAATATTTATAGAAGTATGTTCACAATAGCTAAACTGTGGAAGGAGCCCAGATATCTATCAATGCATGAATGGATAAAGAAGATGTCTCACACACACACCACATACACACACACACCAGAATACTACTCAGCCTCAAAAAATATGAAATCTTGCCTTTTGTAACAACATGGATGGAACTAAAGGGTATTATGCTAAGTGGAAATAAGTCAAACAGAGAAAGACATTTATATGATTTCACTTATATTTAGAATTTAAGAAACAAAAAGGATCATAAGGTAAGAGAGGGAAAAATAAAAGAAGACAAAATCAGAGAGGGAGACAAACAATGAGACTCTTAATCATAGGAAACAAACTGAGGGTTGCTAGAGTGGAGGGGGAGGGCAGGGATGGGCTGGGTGATTGATATTAAGGAGGGTACATGATGTAATGAACACTGGATGTTATATAAGACTGATGAATCACTAAACTCTACCTCTGAAGCCAATAATACACTATATGTTAATAACTGAATTAAATTAAAAATCATAAAAATATTAAATAAACTGTCAAACTTATGCAAGGATGGTGAAAGAAAAAAAGAGAGAGAAAGAAAGCAAAAAAGACATTAAATAATAGGAGCAGGTAACAAAAGGAAATAAAATTTTGATGTCATCCTAAAAAAAACAAAACAAAACCAAGAGAAGAAGTAGCATGGGTAAAAAGTTAACCATGTCACAATTGAATGATAATGTTACCACTTTTGAACTTTTTATTGGGTCCTTTTATTTCTTTTCTTTTCTTTTTTTTTCACAAGGTCACAAACTTAACCAGTAAAAAACTTATTTTAGTTCTCAGTCTCTTTGATATTTGATAAATGAATTTTTCTTCAAGAGAGAGACATATTTCAATAAGACAGAATTCATTATCCTTGACTTATTTTCTTCCCCAGAGAAATAGACTTTTTTTTTTTTTGCTCATTACGTTTTACAACCAAAAAAGTAAGGGCAGATTCAAGCAGGATGTTCACAATTCAAAATAGTGAATCATACAAATACTAGGATGAGAAATAGAGAGCAAGGCCATGTACCTGCACTAAATTCCACATAATAAATTTTATCAAAAGAAATACCACTGTAAGGATGGAAAATTTCAAGTTAGAAGAACATAGTTTTTATAAGGTGCCATTAAAGACATTAATAAAGAAAGTCTTGGGGTGCCTGGGTGGATTGATCTCAGGGTCCTGAGATCAAGCTCTGCCTTGGGCTCCACCCTCATGAGGGAGGCTGTTTGAGATTCTCTCTCTCTTCTTCTTCCCCTCTGCCTTGTTCTCTCTCTCTCTCAAAATAAATAAATAAATAAATAATAAAGTCTCAATTTCAGTCAGTCAACCCTGGGAATTTTTTTTTTTTTTTAATTCTGCTTTAAAAGTATAGGACCAAATGTTCAATACTTTGAATGTATGTTTAAGAAAAAAAAATCACTTTGAGTCAAAAATAGTTAAAAATCTACCAGAAAAACTGTTCATAATTTACAAACTTGCAACACATTTACTTATTGCAGAAACTTAAGTTCAATATGTTTATGTTTAAGCACAGAACATTTCTATTTACACTGATACTCCTCAAGAGAGAAAACCTCAATGAGCATGCGATCTATTGAATCTAGAACAATTTAGCATCTTCATCTTAGTAAAATAAGAAAAATAAAGTCCAGTGATACAAAATTCTTACATCTAATAAAGGTAAGATATAAAAACTGGCTTTCGTGATTAAAAATTCTAAGTAAAAGTGTTAGCAGCTAGATGAGTATGGCAATTAGGATGCTTTGACTACAAATAACAGAAAATTGAGATTTAAATAGCCTTAATTGGACATTATTTGAAAACTTACTTATTTAGTTAATAAGAATCTCTACAGGAAACTCAGAGATGGATAGGAAAGAACACTTTCAGGGTTCTTTTGTTCAGTGACATGATAAGAAAATTAATGACTCAGTTTATTCCCATAACTGCTGTACCCCCCAGTGCCCACATTTTTTGGCTCTGCTCTTTGGCTTACCCATAGTCTCAGATATCCCACCAAGGCTTGGTAATGATAATCATCATCAAAAGAGAGAAACTCTTTCTGTATCCCCATTTTAAAGAGTGAATAAATCTTTTCCAACTCTTCCCTCAAAAAATTTCCTTTCACACAAACTTTGGCTAGAATTAAATCCCATGACTGGTATAGACAAATTAGGATTCACTTGTTGGTACAAGAGATGTGTCAGACTCTCTGAGTTCAAAGTAGGGTGAAAATCTGAACAATATCAACTCTTGGAAAGATGTCAGGGATAGAGAGTTGTGTTTTCATAGGCCACCTCAAGTGTCTATTATCTACTGTTTTAAAATAATAGAGTTTTCTGGAATGATTTGCATTATAATTATAAAACTAATGATCTAGATGAAATAAATATAGTCATTAAAAAAGCACTTACTGGTTTTCTATATTTGTCAAGACTCTGGTAGAAACTTGGAATAAAATGTTTTTTGATTCTTAGTGGTATGTTAAAGATATCATGACAATATAATTTTGCTACTTAGACTTTTAATTATTTTGATTAGAGTTTACAGTCCTTTGCAAATATAATTAAAACAAATCACATTATAAGGAAACCATCTCTTTTCCTGGTCCTGAAACATAGAAACACTTCATGCAGAGGATTCCTATAATTGTGATTTAGAGGACAATGTCACCAAATTAAACTGTTCACTACCTAAAACAGAAAGTCTTATATACTTGTTTTATAAAATATTTCAAATAGGCCAGTGGTACAATGGTAAATTACAATTCACACACACACACACACACACACACACACACACACACACACACACTCCCTTCTAAAAAGAACCAAAACAATGTGGACAGGCAGGCAAAACAGTTGTTAAAAATTCTTTTCTCCTAACTAAGTAGTAGAGTATTAATAGGCCCTAATAAGATCTGGAAATATTGAGGTAAAGTTAAGCAAAGCAAGCATCTTTTCTTAAGGATTTCTTAGAGCCTTTAACAGTTAATATGCATTAATAAAAATAGCTAATATTAATTAAGAATTTACTGAATATTATACAATGGCATACAGTACTTTATTTTTTTTTAATCAACAAAATAATCTTATGAGGTAAGTACTTATGGTACATTCCCTTTAAGACAAGAAACTGAACCCATCTAGAAACTGAACAGAAGAAAAGATTCAACAGGAGGCAGGTAAACTTTTTCTGTAATTAATTAAAAAAACTACTCAGATTACAAAAAGTGCAAGAAAGCAAAAAGTGATAAAAACATAAACCCATAGTTGTACATAGAAGTAAAAGTAAAAGAAGTAAAAAATTCTCCAAAACAATATTCAAGACTTTGATATCCCTCCCAGCTTTGCAAAAGTATCCAATACATTAATTCATAGAATTTAAAAAACAATTGGATTAGATGCTTTGCTATTGATCATATTATTATTCAATATGCTGACATTTGCAGTACAGAATTTTAGAGGGATAAAATAGGCTGTCTTTATATGATTTAGGACTACTAAAGCATCAAATAACAAGAATGTATTTAAAACAGATTTTTGTTAGTTTAAATCTTGAAAGTAGCTATGAACTGTGCCTTGGAGCATTTAACAATATTTAATCTGTAAAAACATGGCAAATGGCAAATCCTTGCCCAGCTCAGAAGGAACATATGCTATACAAGAGATAAGTGTAAATATGTATATTCTGAGTTATATTTCATTTTTAATCTCAAGTTCTTTAGGGTGAACTGCATTTTTAATTTTAAGCATTCTGTTTAGCTTATTGTAGTAAATTCTCATGCTCCCACAATTAGTACTTTTATAGACTTTTTTTGCCAAGAAAAAAAATACCAATTCTTATTATCACATTAAATTACCTGATGAAGAATTGTCAACTTTTATTGTTTCGCTTCTTCCTCTCGCATTTGCTTCTTTAAAAAGAACTGTTTGACGTTTGTCCCAAGTCAGTCCCTTTTACACCAAGCTCTTCTATGTTAATGTTTGCTATATAGATTAGGATACGTTACCTCCCGTGCCTGGCATATTCTATGTGTTTTGATAATGCCACAATGTGAATATAGTACTGGTGATTCAAATTTTATTAAGAGATCCCTGTCTCTCAGGGTGTTTTCGACAGCAATCTTTCTGATGTTATTTAAGATGACGATAATTTACATGACTCCATAAACACCTTAGAGTATATTGAGAAATTTTGTATTTGTAAATATGAAATTTTTTGCTCTTTCTTGGGAAGTCTGAATGGCAGCTATCTGACACTGAAACTGGGCCATCAGTAGCAACCTCCAATTGTCAGAAAATATCTTCAAAAATTAATCTGAATATGATGTAAATCTGTTGATAGTTCTGAACTTAGAACTTTTTCCTGAAAGTAAATGAGTACATAAGTAAAAATTTTTGTAGGAAAAAGTACCTTTCTGTTGTCACTGTTGTGTGCATATACATATATTTTAGAAAACTAACACATTTCTGTTGACCTTTTCCAGCTTCACCTAAACATAAACTTTCTTTATCAATTCTTTTAAACATTGTATACAGATTTCTATGAGAGTGTATTAGATTCAAGGATCTGATCTGGAGAATAAAATATAATCACCTGTAGCATAAAGTCACCTTGAGCTTTGAATGGAAAAATAATCTATGAGTTACTGAGGTAACATAAAATGCAAGCTAAGTTGGAAAGATTACTTGACCTTCCACCTCCTAGCTCTAATATTTTGGTAAACTACTAATTTTCTCTAGTTTTTCCCCACCAAAGTTCAGTGTTTATTCAGACATAGAGGGCAAGTGATAACCTTCCCAACTGATGGGAAAAAAAGAGCTTTCCTGGAGGTGGAAAATTTCATATAAGCTTGGTCAAGAAAAAAATATATATGTATCTGTCATATATATCTATCTGTACCCATTTCCATTTATCTGATGACCCATTATGGAATATTGGCTACAATCAATTGTTACGGCGTGTTGAATAGGCATAAATTTTGCCTTGTGGGATTCTGGTGGAGGGATACCTCAAAGAGATAAATAGCAATTTTTGATAGCTTCGAAGGAACTGAGAGAGGCTCATGTGACTTTGGCTGAAGAAAGATATACTCTCTTAAAACTCTATGGACAGGAGATTTAAGAAACAAAACAGATGAACATAGGGAAAGGGAAGAAAAAATAAGATAAAAACAGAGAGGGAGACAAACCATAAGAGACTCTTCACTATAGGAAACAAACTGAGGGTTGCTGGAGGGGGGTAGGTGGGGGATGGGCTAACTCGGTGATAGGATGGCACTTGATATAATGACATTGGGTGTTACATGCAAGTCATGAATCACTAAATTCTACCTCTGAAACTAATAATACATTACATGTTAACTAAGTTGAATTTAAATAAAATTTTTAAAAAATAAAAATAAAAAACAAAAAAACCCCTCTACGGACAGGAGAAATACCACATTGCTAAGCATCAACATTGATTTACTGATTTTTAATTGAGTTGCTTCTTACTAGAATAGTCTCTGAGCTTACAGACTACGGCAATAGAAAAAAAAAATCAGTACGTTTAGTAATTCTCCAGAACACATAGGCCAACTAACAAAGAAATAAAAGGGACAATTCTCTATCTAGGCACTAGTCTGAGCATTCCATCAGGTCACACAGTTGTAGCACAAAGACATTGCACGGCTAGGTTCTGGACTCTCAGCCCAGCACTGCCATTGCTCATTACTTCATTCTCTCTAGAGGTTGATTTGGACAGAGGTAGAGTGCATTGTATTATTTTAGTATGTTTCTTCACAGTATATTGGAATGACATCAGTTTATGAGAACAAGGGCCTCCAGCCTAGAATATGTACCCTGGGTGCTGAGCTCTGTCTCATCTAGGTAATGGAGAGTAACTCCCAGTTTTAGTTCTGAAAGCCCAAATCCTAGGAAACTCCCCAGGCTAGATAAATGTGCCTGTCTATCAACCCTGACCTGTATGCTAAATTCTAACCCTGCATTTCCAACTATCTTTTGTTACCTTATGCCTAACTAATCAAGCAGCATTTCGTACTAAAAAATCAACAATTATTAGAACAATAATAGCGGGTACCTGGGTGGCTCAGTGGGTTAAGCCGCTGCCTTCGGCTCAGGTCATGATCTCAGGGTCCTGGGATCGAGTCCCGCATCCGGCTCTCTGCTCCGCAGGGAGCCTGCTTCTTCCTCTCTCTCTGCCTGCCTCTCTGCCTACTTGTGATCTCTGTCTGTCAAATAAAAAAAATAAAAAAAATAAAAAGAACAATAATAGCTAGCAGATATTTGGCATGCACTATAAGCCAAGCACTATTATTAACGCTTTGATAATACTGACTTCTTTTGCTTAGAGTTCCAGAACAGTCTTGTGAGTACTTATTCTCCTTCAAAGATGAGAAAATGAGGAACAGAGAGAAAAATAATTTGCATAAGGTCTCACGGCTGGTAAATAGCAGAGTGGAAATTAAAGTCTGGCTCCAGACTCCTCAGATTTAGCTACCTCCTTGTACTGTTCTCTGTACTACCTTTAACAACAATAAGCTCCTCTTTCAGATTTTAATAATAACAATGATACTGGTAATAGTAATAATAATAAACCTTGGCTACTTAGGCTCAGACTCTGAGATTTTGCTTCTTCCTCTATTTTGCTGATTCTATTTCCATAACATCTCTTCTCTCTGTTCTTTTTTTTTTTTTTCCTATTACAACTATTTTTCATCTAACTCAGATCTTTATTTGTACCTGCTAAGACAAACACAATATTGTCCTTTGGAGATATTTCCATTACAACACATATAAATATGTTGCATTTTATAATGCTAATGATAGCATAACATTATATGAATATAGAACACTTTCTTTGTAATGCGTCTATCCTTTGTATTATCTAACTTTTTAATCCTTGCCAACATGGCATTAGGAAAATTGGACACTTTGATATACGTTATAAATACTTTCCAGTTTTTGTGACTTTTGATTTTTAAAAGTGTATTCTTGCCATTCAAAAGTTTGGACTTTCTAATTGGTCAAATTTTTTTTTTTCTCAGTGGTTTCTTTGTTTTCTGATATGCATAAAGAGATATTACACAAGATGATGAAGAAATATCTCTATCTTCTTCTATATTTATGTTCTCTGCTTATTTGTATATATTAGGTTTTATATATTCGATTTTATTATTGTTATTGTTTGCTTTTTTATCATTAGTTTATTTTACATTTAGATCTTTGTTCCATCTAGAATTTGTTCTTATATAAGGCAGAGAATATACTCTCTCCCCATCCTTCTCTAAGTAGACACAAAGCAGTATATTGAAAATATTGTCTTCACAGACTAGAAATATACCCTTTATAATAAATTATAAAAATTATTTAATAAAAATAGAATTCTTTATAATAAAGAATTTCTAGTGATTCCCAATTTTCTTGAATTTTCCTGTTACACACTTATGTTGATTACAAATAACACATTTTCCCTTCTCTTTCTAAAATATCTCACTCTCGTCTTGCTTAATTTCACTGTTGTCTACACCCAGAATACAATAATAAATAAGGTGACAGTGGAAATCCTTGTCTTGTTTCTATTTTTTAAAAGATTTATTTATTTATTTAGGGTCGGGGGGAGACAAAGACAGAGGGGTTGGGGAGGGGCAGAGGGAGAGAAAGAGAGAGACTCCTAATCAGACTCTACTTTGAGCTCAGAGCCCTATGTGGGGTTTGATCCCACGACCCTGAGATCTTGACCTGAGCCAAAATCAAGAATCAGATGCCTAACCTACTGTGCCACTCAGGCACCCTTTGTTCCTAATTTTAATGATTCTGATTTCATCATTAGGTTTTATATCCATATTTTAAATTTTATTTAGATTTAGAAAAACAAATAGTGTGTTGTAAATTTCATAATTTTTTTCAACATCTGTGGAAATTATCAATTCTTCTCATTTGACCTATTAATATGGTGAATTATATTACTTTTGCTAACACCAAACCACATGAGCATTTGTAGAATCACCTTATTCGGTTGTGTTCTGTGTTTCTTTTTTTTTTTTTTTTTTAAAGATTTTATTTATTTATTTGTCAGAAAGAGAGAGAGAGAGAGCACAGGCAGACAGAGTGGCAGGCAGAGGCAGAGGGAGAAGCAGACTCCCCACAGAACAAGGAGCACAATGTGGGACTCGATCCCAGGATGCTGGGATCATGACCTGAGCCAAAGGCAGCTGCTTAACCAACTGAGCCACCCAGGCGTCCCATCTGTGTTTCTTTTAATAAACTACTTGATTCTACTTGTAAATATTTTATTTTGCCTTGGCATCAATACCATCAATATTTACAGCAGAAATTGGTTGACAGTTGCTTTTTATATTTATAATAAATATATTTATAAAGTTTAGTATCAATTTTAAAATACACCTTATAAAAAGTGTTTGGAGGCTTTCTTCCTCTAGGTTATGTAACAGTTAAAACCTCTGCAACTTGATATCTGGCTTCAGTAACACTATCAGCATCACCTGGGAGCTTGGTAGACTCTTAGATCTTACTCAAACGGAAGGAGAATCTGCATTTTAATAACATCTCCACGTGTTTTGTAAGTTTGAGAACACTAATATGAATAACATAGGAATTATGTTTTTTTTTAATTTTATTTTTTATAAACATATAATATATTTTTATCCCCAGGGGTACAGGTCTGTGAATCGCCAGGTTTACACACTTCACAGCACTCACCATAGCACATACCCTCCCCAATGTCCATAACCCCACCCCCCCCCTCACCCAACCCCCCCTCCTCCCATCAACCCTCAATTTGTTTTGTGAGATTAAGAGTCACTTACAGTTTGTCTCCCTCCCAATCCCATCTTGTTTCATTTATTCTTCTCCTACCCCCTTAACCCCCCATGTTGCATCTCCTCGCCCTCATATCAGGGAGAGCATATGATAGTTGTCTTTCTCCGATTGACTTATTTCGCTAAGCATGATACCCTCTATTTCCATCACCGTCATTGCAAATGGCAAGATTTCATTTCTTTTGATGGCTGCATAGTATTAGGAATTATATGTTTTTGAAGGCTTAGTAGAATTCACCTGAGAAAATGCCCTAGTGCTCCATATGTGTTTATATTTGGGGAGGGCAAGGGGTAGCTGTCTGACAACTTTTGTCATTTTTTAAGGCCCAAGTTCATCTGTTTATTTTACCTATTCCAGAGTTAGTACCTAATTTGTATTTTCCTAGGAAATGAAAAATTAAGATGTGCATAAATTTAAGCTAGGTATTCTCTTCTACTTATCTAATGTTTTGCAAATGCTTGATTTCCTTTCTCATTATATGTTTTGTACCTTTGGGATTTTTCCCCTTTATTCTAGATTATGTTACTTACTTTTTTACTTTTATTTTCAAAGAAGCAGACTTCTGTGTCGGTTAGTTTGATGGTTTTCTTGTTCATCAATTCTGTGTACTTATTTTATTTCTTCCTTTTGGTTTCTTTACCTTAATTAATCTTTTTCCTAATTAAGATTAGAATATCTAATTAATGCTTCCTTATTCTTTTCTGTTTACAATTTTCTTTTTTGCACAGATTTTACTTAAATCCTTCAATGAAAATATGTCATCTTTTCCTTACCATTTTTTCCCCAGAAATGCTTTTATTTCTGATTTCTCCTTCGACTCAGTTTATGGGAAAGAAGAAAAAGAAAGATTTCTCTTTTCAAATTGATGGGGTTGGATTTGGAGTGATTCCATTTTGGTTATCTATCCCTAGCTTTCCTGCACATTGGTCAGAGAACGTGCTATTCTATTTCAACAACTTGGAATTTAAGAAAGTGTCCTTCAGGCCTAGCATTGTTCAATGTCTCATGGGAACTTGTAAAGATGCTTTTTTTTTTCCTCTTAGGATACAGTTTAATGTGTGTACTAGGTTTATTTTATTGTTAATAGTATTTGTATCCTTAACTTCCTTTGTTTACTTGTCTTGCATTGCAAAGAGCCAAAACAGTTAAAGACAAATACCCTTCTATGCAGATCTGCCTATTTTTATACATGTTTCCTGCAGGTTTTGTTTTATTGGTTTTGATTCAATGTTATTCTGTGTAAAATATTTATGTCAAAAAGCTTGGGACTTTATTTTTGTATTATACCATAAATTCAACCTATATATATTCATAGCCAAATCACTGCTTTCTTGTTTATTTTTGACATTTGCTTCATTGTCTTTAGTTATATTTTCACTTTTTTTTTTTTAAGATTTTATTTATTTATTTGACAGACAGAGATCACAAGTAGGCAGAGAGGCAGGCAGAGAGAGAGGAGGAAGCAGGCTCCCTGCCAAGCAGAGAGCCCGATGTGGGGCTCGATCCCATGACTCTGGGATCATGACCTGAGCCGAAGGCAGAGGCTTAACCCACTGAGCCACCCAGGCGCCCCTATATTTTCACTTTTAAATGGGGATCACAATACAAATTTATTTTAGATTTATGTTATATAACTATGGTTGACTTTCACACTTGGTAAGAAATATGTATTTCATATACATATATATAAAATCTGATCATACTTTGTATTTGCTAAATTACTTTATCTCAGGTATAATAATAGATATATTACATTAGTAATATGACAAACATATCACATTTTGTCTTAATCATATAAATGCAAGTTAGATTTTTTCTGTTTTTTTTTTTAAGATTTATTTATTTATTTATTTATTTGACAGAGAGAGAGAGAGATCACAAGTAGGCAGAGAGGCAGGCAGAGAGAGGGGGAAGCAGGCTCACTGCTGAGCAGAGAGCCTGATGTGGGGCTTGATCCCAGGACCCTGAGATCACGACCTGAGCCGAAGGCAGAGGCCTAACCCACTGATCAACCCAGGTGCCCCTCTGTTTTGATTAATACTCATTTCTATTATTTGTCATATCATCCATATATTCTTTGCTTTTAGTTTATACATATTTTCCTTTTCATGCTTGGATGATTTATAACAGTATTTTTTCCTTGTGAAAAAAATTTTTTCCTTTATTATGTTCAGTTAGCCATCATATAGTACATCATTAGTTCTTGATGTAGTGTCTGATTCATTAGTTGCATATAACACCCAGTGCTCATCACAACACATGCCCTTCTTAACACTCATCACCTGGTTACCTCATTCCCCGACTCTCCTTATTCTGTAACCCTCATTTTGTTTCCCAGAGTCCAGAGTCTCTCATGGTCTATCTCCCTCTCTGATTTCTTCCCATTCAGTTTTCCCTCTCTTCCCCTGTGGTCCTCCATGCTATTCCTTATGTTCCACAAGTAAGTGCAACCATATGATAATTGTCTTTCTCTGCTTGACTTATATCACTTAGCATAATCCCCTCCAGTTTCATCCATGTCAATGCAAATGGTGGGTATTCATCCTTTCTGATGGCTGAGTAATATTCCATTGTATGTATGGACCACATCTTCTTATCCATTCATCTGTTGAAGGGCATCTTGGCACCTTCTACTGTTTGGCTATTGTGGACATTGCTGCTATGAATATTGGGGTGCATGTGCCCCTTCTTCTCACTATATCTTGTATCTTTGGGGTATATACCTAGTAGTGCAATTGCTGGGTCATAGGATAGCTCTATTTTTAATGTTTTGAGGAAGCTCCGTACTCTTTTCCAGAGTGGCTGTATCAACTTGCATTCCCAACAATAGTGTAAGAGGGTTCCCCTTTCTCCACATCCTCGCCAACATTTGTTGTTTCCCGTATTGTTAATTTTTGCCATTCTAACTAGTATAAGGTTGTATCTCAATGTGGTTTTGATTTGTATTTCCCTGATGGCTAGTGATGTTGAACATTATTTCATGTGTCTGTTACCTATTTATATGTCTTCCTTGGAGAAGTGTCTGGTCATGTCTTCTGCCTACTTCTTAACTGGATTATTTGTTTTTTGGGTGTTGAGTTTGGTAAGTTCTTTATAGCTCTTGGATACCAGCTCTTTAATTGATTTAATTTAATTTAATTTAATTCTTTAATTGAAGTGTCATTTGCAAATATATTCTCTCATTCTATGGATTGCCTCTTAGCTTTGTTGACTGTTTCTTTTGCTGTGCAAAAGCTTTTTATCTTGATGAAGTCCCAAAAGTTCATTTTTGCTTTTGTTTCCCTTGCCTTTAGAGATATGTCCTGAAAGAAGTTGCTGTTGACATTGTCGAAGAGGATACTGCCTATATTCTCTTCTAGGATTTTGATGGGTTCCTGTCTCACGCTGAGGTCTTTCATCCATTTTGATTTTATCTTTGTGTTTGGTGCAAGAGCTGGTCTAGTTTCATTCTCCTGCATGTGGTTGTCCTGTTTTTCCAGCACCATTTTTTGAAGAAAAACTTTTTAATAAAATATATTTAAATATCTATGCTTCCTCTATTATAATAGATGAAGTAAACAGGATATTTTTTTCTTCTACTTATTTCTTCATTCATTAACTTCCTGATTTTTGTATTTTTAGGTTTTCATATAGTTAAAGTTTTTAATTATTTTCTGTTATTTTAACTTTTATTAATTTTTCAGGACACATTTACATATTTAGATAGATTTAGTACTTCCCATTCCTAAACTCTTCATTTTGATATATTCCTCAGCAAAATTTCATCATTCACTCAGTCTTGTAAAAGGAGGTTAAATATGTGACAGTTTTTGAATTTTAGCATGTTTAGATGCTTTTTCTTGCTCTTTCACTTGAAGACAAGTCTTACAAAATTTAGTACTTCGAAGGTTTTGTGGACCTTTTATCACCATCACCTACCATTCAATATTGAGGTGAAGGAGTCTGAGATTAGCTTGCCCCCGTCTTATGTAACTGAGTAGTTTGCCAGAATGTCCAAAGGATATTGGAAGACAGGAGCACTTCTAGAATACACCTCAATACTGATAATTCTGTGTCAATTCTTCTTATGAAACAGCATGACTTTTAAGTTTGCTTATAATGTCATACTTTATTTCAGAAAGAAGATGAAACTTTTTTTCTAAAATCATATTATGAGTGATTTTATTTTAGTCTATTCTGTTCTTGTATGCAAGTTAGGCATGCATTATATATATATATATATATATATATATATATGATCAGCTAGATATGATCAGAGAAAATAAATGATATAGAATAAACATATATACATACACACATATATATACATATACATATATATGTTAAACATATATACACACACACATATATATACATATACATATATATGTTTATTCTATATCATTTATTTTCTCTGATCATATCTAGCTTTTCATTGTCATTTCATTTTGATATATCAAGTCTGTGTCTTATGCCTCTGAGTGTTTCAGATAAGTGTTTCTTCTCGTTTTGTTGCCTTTATTTCACTAATGATTTCTGCTCCCCCATTCCTTCCTGCAACTGGCCATGTATTTCTGTACAATATATTGTATTTGGCAGCTCTATTTTGGAATTAATGATTATTATTTCCTTTTATTTGTTATTATTATTAGGAATGGAAATAGAGTATAAAATATCTATTCCACCCAATATGCCCATTATGTTAAGGAAAATTAACACTTATCTTTTGTCAAAATATTGAAATTAAGAGATGAAAAATGAAAAAGAGAATTCCACTTCCACTGATGACTCTATATCAGATCAACTCACTAAGAACAACAATGAAAGCTGGGAAAAAGGGGAAAGGAAAGAGAAGGAGGGAGGGAGAAATTTAAGAGAAAATGATGGAAATGTAAAGGAAACTATATCTCATGTTTTGTTTTTTTAATTCTCTTGCTTGCAAATGTGATTGAGCATAGCTGTTAGCTGAATACTCAGGTTTTCTCTTCTATGAATTGCTTGTATGTGTCTCTTGCCCATTTTCCCCCTACTATTTGCCTATAGAATATAAAAGTTCTTCTTTTTCTAGATTACTATTGTCAGTTGGAAGTGTTGCAAATAGCATCTCTCCATCTGCAAGTGGTTATTTTATAACTTGTGGTATGGTTTTAATGAAAATAAGTTTTAGGTTATGCTCTTAGAAAAATATTTCAACATTTTTTATGGATTTTGTTCTTTGCATTTGTCAAAGAAATCTGCTTCTACTCTTAGGTTATAATTTGTTTCTATATTCCCTGATATATTTTTAAATAAGCTTTACATAAACTCTCTTTGGGATTTACTTATTTGTTTATTTATTTATTTAAAATTTTTTGTATAGGATGAGAGGCAGAGATTCAATTTTAATTTTTTTCCCACTGATAACCAATTATCCTTATGCCATTTACTGAATAGCACATTCTTTTCACAGTGATCAGTGATGCTGTCTCCAACAATTCAAGTCGCATATATCCCTGGCTCTAGTTCTGAGCTCTTGCATATATTCTATTGACCTAATTATTCATCACTGCACAAAGTTCACACTGGTTTAAAAACAGTCTTCTAGCTTCCACTGTTGCTTTTAAGGATCTCCAAATGCTTATCATTCCATTTCCTTCAATAATTCAGCAAATAATAAGCACTTACTACATGCCTGGAAATAGCTCAAGTACTATTGAAAGTCTGTCAATGACTAAGGCAAATTTTCCTTAAGAAGCTTACATTCTATGAAACAATCAGAAAATTAACAAATAAATGCATAATATCATATTAAACAGTGATAGATAATATATAGAAATTTAAGCTGAACAAGAATATGAGAGAGCACAGGCCATTTTAAATAGAATCAACAGAAAAAGACTCTTTTTGGAGGAAATGTTGGATTTGAGAACAATGAAGTAAGGGAAAGCCATGTGATTGTCTGTAGTAAGAGTATTTCAGAGGAAGCAAGTTCAAAGGCCCAGAGATGGAAATGAATAACTTTGTGAAGCAAAGTTAGGCTGGTTTGCTAGAGCGGAATAAGCAAGTGCGAAGAAGGACAAAATGAGGACAGAGAGGGAGTCAGGAAACCTTATTTTACAGGGCTTTGTAGGTAATGATAAGGAATTTGGATTATCTTAAGTGTGTTTGGGAGGTTTTGGAGCAGGGACTGATATAATTAGTTGTGTGTGGTAATAACATTGCTCAGGATGCTGCTTGGAGACCTCTTATAGGAGAGCAAGATTGGAAACTGGGGACATTTGGATGTTAAATATTCTAGCAACAGATGGTTTGGCTTAGAGTAGGATGGTAGTAGTGGAGGTAGAGAGAAATGAGCTTTATGAAAAATATATTTTAAAGAAATATACATGACATTTAAGAGGACATGAAATATGTGGAATATGAATGAAAAAGAGCTGTTGTTTTCTAAACAATGGTTAGTGTTTCATTTCTGAGCTAAGAGACTGGGGAGGAACATGTTTGGAGATAGAGGAAGGAGAAATGAGTAATTTTGGGGTCTCTTAGGTTTGAGGTGTCTATTGGAAATTTAGGGGGAGACACTGAGCAGGCAGTAGAATATATGAGTTGAGATCAGGAGGAAGACTGGGACCAATGGATAAGGTCACCTAGATGTGAATTTAAAGAGCAGAAGAGAAGTGGGCTGGAGCCCCAAATCCTTCCAATGTTCAGGGGTAGGGAAGAAGCATATCCAGCCAAAGAAACTGATGGAGCCAATAAAGTCAGAGGTGGACCAAGTATGCAGTTGTCTGGAAGCAGAGTCAAGAAATTCCTTCAAGGAACAGGTAATAAACCCACTGTGCAGGTGCACTTTAAATGTTGCACTAATATCTTAGATGAAGAGCAGAAAGGAGTAACATCAAGTTAAATGGAGATATCATATCTCTGGCAGGAAATTGTTTAGCCTTTTTCCAAGAAAGCAGTCACTTACAAGACTCTCTGGAATATATACCAACAAGAAGTCACAACCTTGAGAACTGGTACCATATCCCCTCTGTAATTTGCTCCAAGTAACTCCATGATCTAAGGAACCAAGTATTGGTTCACCCCACTTGAAAGAAGTGGTCTTTGTGATTACAGAAAGGATTCTCTATCACTCTTTATTGCCTAAAAACTAATACTAATACTACTTAGTTTTCCATTCAAGGTGATCTGGCTCCTTCAACTTTTACATCTTCATTTTTAAATATATATTTTTTCTTCCATCATATATGCTATACCCCATCAGAATGATTTTTAAAAATCAATTTTAAAACAATGAGTTTTAAAAATCAGAAATTATCTCATAATTTTGCTTTGAGAATTTAGTAAGTTCCAAAAAGCACATATGACATGATATGTGGTAAATCCAGCTCAGTATCAGCTCCCCAGTTTTGCTTTCTCTTACCTTCCAGTACCTTTTAGTACACATTCAATTACTGCTTCTCCTATATAAATTCTGTGCTGGGGAGGTGAGTAAAATTCACGAAGACTCCCATGTAGCAGGTGGTAGAGTTAGGAGGTCTGTCTAGCTCCAAATCTCATACTCTATCAATTGCTGGAAATGAACATTATCCACTTAACTTCATATCATTACCTACTTCACACACTCTTAATGTTGTTCTCTAACTTGTTTCTGGACCAAGAGAACCCACCTTCAGAGACAAAATCACCACTATTTTATCCCTGTCTCCTTTTAAGTGGAAAATGACCAGGAATGTGAATGTTCTGAAGACTAGATGCTTTGACAAGTCCCTTCACATATATATGTATGTGTGTGTGTGTGTGTGTGTGTGTGTGTGTGTGTGTGCATGCACACATATATGTATATGTACGCATATATGTATATGTGCATGTGTATATATATATGTATGCATGTGTGTGTATGTATATATATATATATATATATATATATATGGAAATAAATACATGGAAATAAATGACAGTTTCCTAAGTGAGGTCTTCCTAGAAAGTTCAGTAATTTTTTTTGCCTTTGGGAAGCTTAACATAAACCTTAAAGAAAGTAACTGTTTTTTTTTTTAAGATTTTATTTATTTATTTGACAGACAGATCACAAGTAGGCAGAGAGGCAGGCAGAGAGAGGGGAGGAAGCAGGCTCCCTGCTGAGCAGAGAGCCTGATGCGGGGCTCGATCCCAGGACCCTGAGATCATGACCTGAGCCGAAGGCAGGGGCTTTAACCCACTGAGCCACCCAGGTGCCCCAAGAAAGTAACTTTTATCTAAGTAAGAGAGGAAACAATAAGACTTAATCAGACAAGGTTCCTCACTCCAGATTATAAAACCAGGAGTCAGGAAACAGGCTCATGACAGATTTAGGAAAATTGAAAATAAAACAGAACAAGAGTATGTGATATAAATAAGTCATACCAAACTTAGTCTGACCACTGAAGGATTGTCATGTACATCCCAAATTTACTACAGACAATAGAATCAAGTTTCAAAAACTATCTGTCCCAGTGGTCTCATTCCATGGGGATATTTACCTATAAATAACACTGCAGACCTAATCACTCCTCATAAGTTCCAGCCCCACATGCATTGAATAACATACTGTCTCACCTAAAAGTATCTTTTAATTGATAGTTTTATTTTTTTAAGGATTTATTTTTTCATTTATTTGAAAGAGAGAGAGAGAGCATGAGCAGGATGGAGGGGCAGAGAGAGATGGAGATAAGCAGACTCTTTGCTGAGTAGGGACTCCCACACAGGGTGATCGAACCCAGGACCCTGAAATCACGTCCTGAGCCAACCCCGGAGTCTGACACTCAACTGACTAAGCCACCCAGACAGCCCTGATTAATAGTTTTATTTTGATTCAAATGTAAATGATAAATAGCCTAGTCTTTTTACCATTTTAACTTTAAATAGAACTTTAAAAAGCAGAGTTCTCTTGTCAGGTTGCTAACAGTTGCCTGCAATGATTAAACACACTAATTTGAGCAATCAGTAATGAAAGTTGTATTTACAGCACTCATCTGACAGACTATGCTATTAGTTTGTGGATTGTATTTGGTGTACTGACTCAAGGGATAACGCAAAGGTAATGTTGTAAAAGTAAAACAAATTTGCTGCTAGTATATTTTTAAGTGAAAGGCTCAGTGACTCCAATAACTGATCATTTATTTAAATAACTGTTTATATTGCTGTCCTTTATTTCTTGAATTTCATGAAGGCATCATTAAATATGGAGCAAGGACACCAACTGTTTATAATTAGATATATTTGCCCACATCTATTGTAGGAGAAAAAAAATGTTTGTGAAATTACTGCACTAAAAATTGAAGTTCTGATTTAGTCCTGGGTTTTAGCCTATATTAATGGAATGTTCCTTTTTCTCGTTAACCTAAATTTGAGATTCATGAATGGAAGTTTTTCTTAATCTTCTATTGATAAAATCTGGCACTATAGTGCCAAACACAAAGAATTCATTTTTGTTGAAAGAATAAACTTTAATCTATATATACATATAAAATTTGATTGATGATGATTGTGACCAATGGATTTTTTTTAAAAGATTTTATTTATTTATTTATTTGTCAGAGAGAGAGAGAGGCGAGAGCGAGCGCACAAGCAGGCAGAGTGGCAGGCAGAAGCAGAGAGAGAAGCAGGTTCCCTGCCAAGCAAGGAGCCCGATGCAGGACTTGACCATGACCTGGGCTGAAGGCAACAGCTTAACCAACTGAGCCACCCAGGCGTCCTAAGGCCATGGATTTTTTAAGGAGGATGAGTAGCAAGATCTAAGGGAATCTATTAGGTCTAGCATATGCATTCTTTCCTCAGATTTACTACAATGGGTTCAACACCTTGGATACCTATTCTTTCTATACCAACAATATATCATTTTCTGGCTATCCTAAGTGTTTGTTTTTATTAAAAACATAATGAAAATTAATTATTCTGATTTTTAAATTAATTGTTTTAAAGAAACACTTCTATCCCAATACTAATGTAACTAGGTTATTTAGTGGTTCTCCATTGTTATCTTGGAGATATTATGTTTTCTACACCTAGATAAAAACACTACAATGTTATTGGTAAAGTTTCATGATATAAAAAAAATTAAGATCTAGGTAAAGTATTGCTCTCTATGCAATGAAAATTAAGGTCAGACGGCTGCCTATAGCTCTCCTAAGGAGGCAGCATGAGGTCAACATAAGTAGGCTGAGTTTATTATAGCACAGTGTCCAGTTCTGACTGACCTTCATTAGTCACTGGTAATCTTGGCTTGTCCTTTCCCATCAGTGTTGATAATTCACATTTTAATGGTCTAAATATTAAGTGTACATATACAAATCATCACATTAAGCCACATGACATAAGTGACTGCTCTCTCATCGTACACTAGTATTTAACAGTCTGACCAAATTTTATTAATTAATTAATTAATTAGAGTGTGCCAACCATGCATGGGAGACAGGGAGGGGCAGAGAGAGACAGGGGAGAGAGAGAGAATCTGAGATCCTGACCTGAGCTGAAATCAACATCCATGCTTAACTGACTGAGCCACCCAGATGGCAGTGGACTGATCAAATATTTATTGAGTGTTGTGCTATGAGATACATATTACATCTCATTGGTTATGTCTATGAAATGGCCATTAAAAAAAATTACCAATAGTTCCTCTGTCCTTAATAGTACATGTGTGAAATGAGACAACCCCAAAATTATTATAGAAAGAAGCAAAATGTGGGCACCTGGGTGGCTCAGTGGTTTAAGCCTCTGCCTTCGGCTCAGGTCATGATCTCAGGGTCCTGGGATCGAGCCCTGCATCGGGCTCTCTGCTCAGCAGGGAGCGTGCTTCCCCCTCTCTCTCTGCCTGCCTCTCTACCTACTTGTGATCTCTCTCTCTGTCAAATAAATAAACAAAATCTTTAAAAAAAAAAAGAAGCAAAATGCTATGGTATTACAATAAGCATAAGGTGGCATGGGGACTAAGGGAGAAAAATCACATTTTATTTTGATTACCAGAGAAGCATAATACTACATTTAGTTGGGCCTTAAAGATTGAGTAGAATTTACAGACGGAAACTTCAGAAGGCATAACTTATGGAAGTAACTTATAACTCATATATGGAGGTACTGATTAGATAGTTGAATAATCTTGTGACAAATGATTTATTGTATTTCCTGTTTGTCTCTGGATAAAGAGAGGATGTGGTTCTGTTACAGTTTACCAAACATTCCTATCATTTGGAGAAATGATGGAATCTATTGTCTAAATTATTGATGTTTTAGAATGGTTCAGTTAAGAAAACTTTAATACTTCAAACCAAATAGTTACCTAATGGCTTTCCAATCCAAGTCTTTCCAATCCAAGTCTCATCATCTCCTTTTTTGTTGCCTATATTGAGACTATTTAACTGTCCCAAATTAGGAAGGTTAGGAGAGGAACAGAAGGATAATTTCAATTTAGTCAGTTTTGTTATTTATTAGCTCTAGTAAATGTTCTGGTGCAGAGGTGATAGGAAATAATGATCTTCAGTAATTGTCTGTGGGTAATGGTAAGTGGCAGAACACTGCATCTGACAGCAGAATGTTTCATCTGTGGCTGTTTCTGGGACTCCAAGATTATATTTCTATATCAAAAATAGCCTTATGTGAGCTCCACGGGTTGAGGAGTCCATGCACACATCTGTGTATTTTAATTATCTATGCTGCAACTGTCCTGCCTTATGATGGATAAGTGAGAGCTATTTTTAAATCTTTATTTATGTTCCCCAAACAGACTCTGCTTGAAAGAAAAAATTTGCAGTACTCCTGAGCATTCAGAAGAAGTTTGCTTTTGTTCTCTAAGTAATACTTTGAAGTTTCCCCAATGTTTTTCATTTATCTTCTTGCTGTTTACAATTTGATCACAAAGTAAAAGTCTTTTCCAGGTCGCACATGTTCTATACCAACTGACTGAATATTCAGAATCCTTTACTGCATCAGACCAAACTGATGATTTTCTTTACTATGGTACATTAAGAAAATGGAGAGGTAGTCCACACATATTGATAAGAAGAGAATATTTTTTCGATGCTACTTTCCTCAAATTTATCTATTAAATTTATAAAATTATAACCTAAATTCTAGTAGGGTTACTCATGGGACTTCATAAATTGACTTTAACATTTCTATTAAAAAGCATGGTGCTTAAAATTAGCCAAGACTTTTGCAAAGAAGGATGAAGAGGAAAAACGATGAGTTTTCTTTAAAATAAATAAAGACTTATTAGAAAGTAATAGTCTTTTTAAAAGATTTTATTTATTTATTTGAGAGAGAAAGCATGAGTGGGAGGAGAAGCAGACTCCCCCTGAACAAGGAGCCTAACACATGGCTTGTCGATCCCAGGATGCTTGGATTGGGACCTGAGCCAAAGACAGATGCTTAACTGACTGAGCCACCCAGCCACCCTGAAAATAATAGTTCTTAAAAGCATGTGTTATGGGGCGCCTGGGTGGCTCAGTGGGTTAAGCCTCTGCCTTTGGCTCAGGTCATGATCTCAGGGTCCTGGGATCAGGTCCTACGTCGGGCTCTCTGCTCAGCAGGGAGCTTGCTTCCTCCCATCCCCCTCCATCTCTGCCTGCCTCTATGCCTACTTGTGATCTCTCTCTCTCTCTATCAAATAAATACATAAAATCTAAAAAAAAAAAAGCATATGTTATGAGCACAGTGATAGACAGACTGACAAACTGCAACAAAATAGAAAACCCAGAATCAAGTCTAGCTTGTCTGAGTTGTGTCAAATGAAAGAGAAGATATATTATTGTAAACTTCAGGAGTGGGATTATACAATAAATAAGCTTGAAGTAATGGTTATTCATAAAGGAAAGAAAAAAATATCTCAACATCACCCCATCACAAAAATCAACTCTAAATGCTGTGAAGTGTGTAAACCTGGCGATTCACAGACCTGTACCCCTGGGGATAAAAATATATTATATGTTTATAAAAAATAAAATTAAAAAAAATAGTAAAAAAAAATCAACTCTAAATAGATTAGTAGCTTATATTTCAAAGGCAGATATTTAAAACTTCAAGAAAAAAGTACATATTTCTTAACTTGTTGTAGAGGATGGTTTCTTAAACAAGACACATAAGTATCCCCCACAAAATAAAAAATAATAAATTTCGCTTTACTAAAATTAAGAACTTTTAATTATCAAAAGTCACCTTAAACAAAGTAAATTAAATGTTTTCTCCCTGTTTATCTATCTTATATTAATTTAATTATTAAACCAATCAAAGAATCTAGAAGGGAAGAAGGAAAACCTTTTTGGTTCCTACAAGGGAAGACAGGAGAATTGCTATTGACAGGCCAAAGAGTATGATTTGGAAAATAAATTATGGAAATATTATAAAGATTCAAGAAAATATGAGTAAGTGGCAAGAGATTGAGACAGGATGTGTTTTTAGAGAACCATCAGAAGTTCATGGTTTTCTCCAGTGCTATCCCAAACCCTGTGAGTGGAGAATGTATATGCTGAAGTTTCTAAGTTACAGCCTCATGATGCTAGAGGCCGAGTGAGGGGATAGGTACAGGGGTTCTTGAAATAGTTATTGTCAAAACAGACTATGGTCTCTAGATAAATGAACAAAATAAATAGATGCAGAAGGGGCATATGGGCTTGTGAATAGGCAGGAATTGAGGAAATAAAAGCTTAATGTGGCCAAGCCGTAGGTTTAAAAGTAGTCATTAACTCAGAGAAACAGGTACAGAAGTTGAGATCGGAAGATGGATGTCTTGCAGAGCTCTTTTGGTGTGTGAACATTCCTGTTAATTTGCATGAAGGTAGAGGATTTAGGAATTTAGGAGTTAAAAACTTAAAAGAAAAAGGGTTTGCAGAGCTCCTTATGAAATCTGAGGATTGTGGCTGAGACATCTTTTTGTGTCACTAGAAGACGGCTTAAAAAATTACCTCCAGGGGCGTCTGGGTGGCTCAGTGGGTTAAGTATCTGTCTTTTGGCTCAGGTCATGATCCCTGGGTCCTGGAATAGACCCTGCTCTGTGAGGGAGCCTGTTTCTCCCTCTCCCTCTGCTGCTGCTCCCCCAGCTTGTGCTTGTGTGCTCTCTCCCTCTGTCAAATAAATAAATAAAATCTTTTAAAAAGTTACCTCTGAAAAGATATGAAAAAAAAATGTATTTCAAGACCCCTTCTTTTTATCTGATATTTTTTCACTGAATCGCCTTTTAAATGTCAAAGCCATTGCCAATGTCATTGTCTGAATTTCAAAACGGGGTTCTTTCGTGGACGTAACTCATTAACTTACAACTGCTTGATGTATGTGTCTGATTTAAATCTTCTGGAGTTCAAATGAAGATGCTGGCTTAAGAAGGTGGGGTTTGAAAGCAGCATAAACTGTGAAGAGGTACGCATTCAGTGTGGAGGTAGGTCTGCTTGTGTCTTACCTTGAAGGTAATTCGAGCTCTCCAAAGACAGAAAATCAATTCACTGTAAATGAAAAAAATTTAGTTGTTACTGCATGGAGCAAGCATAAAACCACCAAAGTATCTCTAGAATGGTGCATATTCTCATTATCTACTTAAAATAATGTCTGTAGCACTGTCAAATTACAAGCATTGAGTTATGCCAAACATGCAGACAGATGACCCATAATCAATATGTGCAAAGCTTCTGTTACTACCTTAATGCTTCATACAAAATAATTGCTTTTGACTAACAAGTCTATTTAAAATAACTCAATATCTTTCTTTTACATGGAGACATTTTTTTTTTCCTTACAACATTCCTTAACATTATAGCCTTGGGATTCGGATTCTGAGGAATATTACAAAAATGTGTTATAGCCTATCCCCTGGCAGAGATTGCAAAACAACTGTCCAAGGGCATGAATTAATGCTGTGTGAGAGCATTAAGAGCCTATATGTCCAGTCCAGGACAGGTATATACATTCTGACCAAGATGTAGGAGAAGAGTAGAAATTTGTACAGCCAGAAATAAATCCAAATTTGATACTTTCCAAAATAATAGACAACAGTCTCAGCTTTAGCAAGCCATCTCTTAATGTAGAGCTTACTACTGAAGTCAGACCCCTTTGAACAAATATAATGTACTTAAGAATAACACAAGTCTTATTGGACACTATGCAAATATAACATATTTCTTAAGCATAACATGATGGATATTATCATTTGCAGCCTATTCTCAGGTTCTTTTTTCTTCTGTGTTCATTCATTCAATAAATATTTACACAGACAACTAATGTGGTGGGACTTAGGGCAACAGTGGTGATCATGGAGTCTGTCCTCATGGACCATAGCATCTAGTGAGAAATACAGAATTAAAGAAGTAAATTGATTAACAGATAATTTAAAATTATAACATGAGGTTTGAAGAAGACAAATAAGGGCTTCAAGAAACACAAGATAGGAAATAATGTAGATAGAAAGTAAGAAATAGATCTCCGAATAAGAGATTAACTGAGATTGGGAAAAAAAAAAAAAAAAAGTCAGTCATTGGAAATGAAAGGTGAAGTGTTGGCAGAAAGGAAATGGAGTGGTCCAGGAAGAAAGATCAGCATGTGCCAAGATTCAGTTGTAGGAATAAACAGGACACACCTGAAGAAAGACAGTGTAGCAAGGAAGATAAATCACAATATGGAATGAGGGTGGGAAGGGGGTACAGCTACAGGATGCAGGTAAATTACAGCCAGCTAAGTGCCCTAGTACATTCTCTCTTCTACATACGATACTCATTTTCCGTTCTTCACAACTTCCACAGTCATACAATGCCCAGTGAGTTCCTTCTGCTTTGGCAGGCCATTCCTCCCCTGTAAAATCCCCATCATGAAATATGTGTGTGTAGGTGAGCACAGTAGTTTCCTTACAGTAGTTAACATACTAATGAAAACTAAGGAAGTTCATTGATAATTTTAATGACAAATCACATGAATATTCGACCTTCCTAAAATAGTTTGAAAGCACTCTGCACTGAGTGGATGTTTGTGAGTGTGTGTGTGTGTGTGTGTGTGTGTATGGTGGGTTTCAGAAAGGGAAAATGTGTAATTCACAGAATAAGAGTCATTATTACTGCTCAACACATTATAACACTATAGTTGCTTTATTACTCACTCCTTCACTTAATGAAATGTTATTTCGGAATAGAGTCCACCCATGGTAAAGTTTGTAAACATCTATGAAAAAGTTAGGCTGCAATTATGTAAAGCAATTTGGAAAAACCTTCAGGTATTTGGACAATAGAAGAAAGTATTATTTAAGAATCAAATTGATTATCATCACTTAATCCCCCTAAAGGGATAACATATTTCACATTAAAGGAAAAATAAATCTCTACACTACTCCCTTTATTCAAAGACTGACAGGGATGAGAGAATAGGAAAAAAATGAAATGTCAAAGCCTCTGCCAGCCTGTCCATGGCACTGAAAGGGAAGAATGAGCATAAATAGCCCATTGTTCTAGCAAAGGCTTTGAGTCTTTGGATACACAAAATTATGCCTGGAGTCTTGCCAAGCATAATTTAGAGAACTAAATTGTTCTGCATAAGAAGGTGATTTGAGCATCTGTGAGGGAACCTAAAGGTGGGGGGTGGTAATGAAAAGGAAAAGGGGAATCCTAATCAAAGTGTCTTAAGAGGAAATGGGGAAGAGCAAGTCCATGATAAAAAAAAAAAATCACTTTGCTTTCCTCAGTCCTTTAGAGAGACAGGCTCTTCCCACAAGTGTTTTATTGTGTTTGTGAATGTGCCTGTGTATATGTGCGTGTGTGTGTGGAGATAACCTCATAAAATAAGATTGAACTCTATGTTCACAAAAGAGTAATGGGAAAATGATAACCAAGGACTGTCAGATACAAGAAAAAATGGATAGTTTAGAAGTAACAAAATCTCAGAAGCAGAGCTAATTCTAAAAATGAGAGACCCCTAGAAATTAACAGAAATCTTGCATAGAGCATTAAAATAGCAACAAAACTGGGTTGGGACAACCAAAACATAGTTAATTTCAAAGGACAATTGAGTTTCATTAGCTAATCAACAATACAAACTCAGAAGCTAGAATTAAAATTACCTCTCTGGCCAAAGGAGTAACTATCTTAAAGCACTAATAATCATATTATTAACCTAATAATCATAGGGTTATTTATTGTCCTCAAAAATATTCCACTTCATCATGAAACACTCCTCTAAGAGCTAATAGCTTAGATACATCTTTTATTTTACAAAGCTAAGCACAGTCTTCCTGTATAATCCAGGAATCATGCTGTTAGGTATTCACCCAAATGAGTTGAAGCCTTATGTCTATACAAAATCCTGCACATGATTGTTTATAGCAACTCTATTTACAATTCCCCAAAATAGGCATTTTAAAATGGCTAGTATTTTCTCTACTGTTACCTAACTTTCTTCTTATTATAGATATAATTAAGTAAAATATAAGATTAAATGAAGGCAAGCAGAAGACTGGTGAGACTTAGGAATGGCTTACATATCAACACATAGAAGAGGAAATGAGATCCCAGACAGAGTTAAAAAAAAAAAAAAAATGTTGAATCTGTTGGCTATGGAGCTATTGTTTTTCTGCTTCAATCTTTTCCACCTTTTGCACCAAGTGGGTGACTAGTCAACTGTAAATTGTTGGAGATTGTTGTCAGTCATGCATGACTCTTCCCTTCCAGGTGCTAAACCACTAACAATGATTATAAGATGAAAAACAGGGATCAAAATATAAGTTCCATAATTGATAAATTAGAAAAAAATTTTGGACTTGAAGCCAAAGTGAAGAATCATCTCCTTCCCTTTCCCTTGATTAAAGACAACCCTCTTCCACTAAGTTCCTGCATTACCTACACAGAAGAACCTGAAGAAGCTGAATCACAGAAAGCAGAGACTTGAATCATGATATTGCACACCTGAAACTAACATAGTACTGTATGTTAACTAACTGGAATTAAAACAAAAATGTAAAAGATAATTAAAAGCGGCAGAGACTGAATACACCACTGGTCAGATGTGCAAACCCAGGCCACCATGTGTTAAGCACAAGATACATTAAAACAAGAGAGCAAGACGTGAGTCAAATATGCATGAGTGTTGATAAAAATCTCATGCTGGGGCGCCTGGGTGGCTCAGTTGGTTAAGCGACTGCCTTCAGCTCAGGTCATGATCCTGGAGTCCCAGAATCAAGTCCCGCATCAGGCTCCCTGCTCCACAGGGAGTCTGCTTCTCCCTCTGACCTTCTCCCCTCTCCTGCTCTCACTGTCTCTCTCTCAAATAAATAAATAAAATCTTAAAAAAAAAAAAAATACCAACACTTCCAATCCATGGATTGGAGTATCTTTAAAAAAAAAAAAATATCATGCCAGGAAACACTACCAATGTGACTTAAGTGACTTTTTTTCTAATTATTCTTCTGGTCTACATTAGGCTATTAGGCACTGGTAATGTCCAGTTATCTGCACAAAAATAATTTTCTTTGCCTGGACAGACAATTGGCTTACCAGTCATTTGAATTTAGGGTACCAAAAATTTTCATTTTACTTTAAGACTGTTTCTTCTTGTTGATGTTTAAATGAAAACCGGGACTGAAGGATTGGATCCTTTAACTGAAGAATTTCCTGACTCAAGTAATTACAATTTATTTACTAGGCTAAAATCTATACACATGATATCTTCTGTGATTTGCTCATTTATTTAATTGGACATTATTAAAAGGGCTTGGTCTAGTAATCAGTACATTTTGGAACCTCAGAAATAGTGTGCATACTTAATTATCCAATTCAAGTGAATTGAAACATCTGTGTAAGTAAAGCAAACAGTACTCCCTAACATGCAGGTGGGTAGCAGTTTTGTCACTGCTTACAAAAATAGGCACCAGCTAGTTATTTAAACAGTCTACCAAATCACGTATGTTATTTCCAATGCATCTCCTAAAAGGAATTTATCCTTAATGTGAATGAAGTTAAAAGCCTTAAGTCTTTTTAACATTGCATGCTTTACCAATTAAATTATATTGAATATTATGTCATTATTCATGACATCCTATTACTATGACTATTCCAAATACCATTCTTGTTTTTATCAATTATTTTTTAAAACCTTATTAGGGATTGAGACTGTTCAGTTTGTACAAGGAAAAAATATTTATATTTAAATGGTATTTTATTAAGAAACATAAAAATACCTTATTTGAGATTTCTAAAAGTATATTCTAATCCCATTCTCCAGTGACCGTAAGTTCAACATCAAAATCAAATTGGACAAGATTAGACTAAAAATCAGGCATGACAATATGGTAATTTTTTACATGGCAATATAATAGCAGATACAAATTAAAGTATGGATTAAAATATCATTAAGATTCTGATCATCAATATACATGAAAGAAGTACCATAAAAATTAAAGTTAAGTAAATGGAAAATTGTGATTACCTGTGTTCTAAGGTATCAATAGCTATATTTCTACTTGATGTACTCATCCATGTAGATGCACAAATTTATAATGTGTTTTTATTCTATCCAATTGTATTTTTAAGTTTCTTAAAATGTAGACTGTATTTTATAATTCTGTCATTAGCAACTATAGCTTTAGGTTGAAAGTTTTTAGTATATTCTACAAGTGGAATTTGGATAATAGTTGTACTTACTGTCCTATTGACTCTTTAAAAACCATATTTTGGGGCACCTGGGTAGCTCAGTCAGTTATGTGTCTGCCTGGGACCCTGTCCCAGGGTCCTGGTATCAAGCCCTGCATTGGGCTCCCTGCTCTGTGGAGAGCCTCCTTCTCCCTCTCCCTCTGCGTACCGCTCTGCCTACTTGTGCTCTCTACCTCTCTGTCAAATAAATAAATAAATAAAAATCTTACAAACAATATTTTCCTTAAAGACCCTTTGGTTATAAAACATGGATTTATTACTTCTCTAAAATAGTCAAAGTTCCTAAATGACTGATTTGATAAAACACTTTCCTATAACTAAATCTCCCATTTGTGTATGTCTCAATGTGTTTTTGTTGCTTTTAGATAAGTATGCTTTCAGGAGGTTGTTTATTTTTAAAGCATTAGCCAGAGGTCTCTGAATATCCTTGTTTGATATCCACTAACTGAAAAGGAGAGAAAACCAAATGTCTATTTGAAGCTACATACAGAAAAATAAAACGGTCACATGTGAACCAAAGTAGCCATGTAAGGGCCTATTCAGCCAGAGCGGCCCCACCCTGGTTGAACTACCATTTTGTTGTTTATGCAGTAAAAATTAAATTGACCCTGCCCTCCCCTCCCCCACCGCCCAGGGGAACTTACTTAAAAACAAGTCCGGGAAACCAGTTCCAGGTAACAAAGCCCAAATACAAGGGTGGGTCAGGCCAGGTGGAAGGTATTCAATCAGTGCGGGCGCATACTGTCTCCTAGCTACCAAGGAGTATGGGCCCCGCCCTTTGGGCACCTTTTGGGCACCAATTCTGACCAAGGTGATAGGCTGGTTCAACTGTCTACTAGGGTCAATTGTAATTCAGTTGGTCACCTAGCATGACTGTGCAGCTTTCTCTGTGTGTTACAACTTCATTGGCCACCTGTGTGTGGCCAGGCCCAACCACATGGCCTTTGCTCTGTAAAAGCTAGTCTGTGAAACAGAGAAGGGACATCCTCTCTGTAAGGGGTCGCCCCGACCAGTCTGTTTGACAGTTGGTTTGATTCTTGATGCTTGGCACGAAATAAAGCTTTGCTTGACCTTTGCTTTATAGCAGTCTCGCTCCTTTAATCACGGACCCATTATTGGGGGACCCAACAGCCAGAAATCTTTGGTATTTTTAAAAGCTCTTCTAACAGTTCACAGTCAATGAAATTATAACCAAGTGTATTTTCTCACATATATTTCCATTTATAGACCTAAAATACGAATTGTTAATACGTGAGCTTTAGAGTTTCTGAAAAATATGTTTATTAAAATGATGAGTATTTACGGAATGTTCCCAACATCAAAGCTATTATATATATCTTTCCGAAATTCCAATACACTAAAACTAATTTTCTCACCCCACCTATTCACTATTGTTTTATTTACTGAATTTTGAAATAATTTCTTCTTTCGCTTTCCAATCCTCCCAATTATTGTTGATGATGAAGACTGTTCAAGAAATACTTCTTTTCTTTTAAAAATCTCTATGCAAAAAGTTATCAAATTTTTACAATCATTGGTATATGATCTGCTAGAGAAATGCCAAGATCATTTCATTATATAAAAATTTGACAAATATTGATAGACAGCCATGCAAAGGGCAAGCTCATATGAATTTTTATTTAACTTACTAACCAATTATCATTTTTTAAAGGGCAATTCAGTGTCCGAAGAAAGAAGTTAAATTATTCTAGTTTGCAACTGATTCCTTAGCAATGCCTATTAAGTAACATCCATACTTTCATGGAGAAAAAAAATAAGGTACTTTTTTTGTCTTTACATTTTAAAGAATGTGAGGCAAATATTTAACTAAATTTCATGGCCAATGAAGAGTGGCAGGTTTTCAATACTATTTATTAAATCACTTAATTAACTATAATGTAAAATTAAAAATCCAACTTCTAAAATATCTTGCCAATTTTAGTTATATATTTTTAGTATTATATTCATTCACTTGCTAACTTATTTCTTTGAAAAAGTACAATTTTTCTGGGTGAACATAAAGCTCTATATTTAAATCCAATCTGTCTACGGAAAACAGAATCACTCAGTTTTCTGAAGTTCACCTTCACTTTTGAAGTTTCTTGATAATTATCATATCTTCAGGAGTTTTGTTTGGTGTCAGGCATTGGGTTCAGTTTTGTTCACCACACCTAAATTCTTTGTTTCAATTCTTCAGAGAACTCCAATGAACTCCTCTCAGTTTTCTTAATCCAAGCCTCACAAATCACAGTTAACCCAGCAGTCAGTGGCTGGTCACCGTTGTTATCAAGGGCCACTCCTGATTCTTGGCCTTCGGCTCAGAGTCTGAGATAGAAAGTGTAAGTGATGCCTTTCAGAAAGCTTTGATGAGGGCTGTTTCCTCAGGGGTGTTTTGGGCAATAAACATTTAAACTATGCCTATTGCATTTCTTTGTAAGGCAATGTCCAACAGTGGAAAAGATTGGGTTTTTGATTTAGCAGCCCTGCATTTGATTTTGAGCTTTGTGACCTTAAGCAAGTTACCTAAACTCTGAGCCTTTGTTTGCTTATCTATAATAAACTCTCTGACTTTAGGCAAGTTACTTAACTTTTTGATGCCACAGTTTCTTCATGAGTAAATAAAGACAGTATCAGTATCTACTATATATTTTATCAACTAATTGATTTATATATGGTACTTAGCATAGGCTCTGGCATATAGGAAACCTTCGAGCAAATACAGTTACACATTCATAGTTGGACAGAACATTTTTTATCCAGTACTTTGGGTTCTGAGAACTCTCCCTCAGGGAGGTCTGAAGTGCACAGCATTGTTTATGGCTGGATAAAAAAGATCTAACACTGGGGTTCATTTTTAGGAAGTACAAGGGCACTTCACATGTGAGCCTCACCCAATAGCCTCTTTGAAAGTGTTAAGGTGATGGTGTTTTTCTATCTATTTGCTTCACTCATATCTCTTACCAAGAGAACTCCTATGGGAAAATGGGGTACATTTTCTGGGTCCCCTTAAAAATATACATAATATCTCTTTGATTACAAGTAAATAGTTTGATATTTTTTAATACAGCAAAGATTTCTGTGAGTTTTGCAATTGTTGGGTCCCTAATATTTGTGTGTGTGTTTCCGTGTGTGTATCTGAGTCTCATTTTATCTACCTACCTACCTAACCATCCTATACATACATTTATACAGTGTTCGTATATACATGTGTCTTTTTTTCTAGACTAGTCTATATTTTTAGACTGCTGTGGAGTTGTTTTTGTTTTGTTTTGTTTTCTTTTCCATAAAATTCACAAGCTTGGTCACTGTCAGGGTTTCAGAAGCTGGATGAAACTAATTAAAGCACTCATACTTTCCAAATAAAAACCACTATATTTGTATTCAGTTGACATATAACAAAAATGATGAGAATTCAGTATCTAATATGGCTCCTTCAAAGACAGAACACAGACTCTGAATGCATCCTAGTTTAGAGGAGCAGTTTAACAAGCCCCGAAGGAAATCATGCAAGTGGGGACGTCTCATCTAGATGTGTCAGAGAAAGTTGAATTTGGACTGTAAATAAATTCTTTATTGATTTTATAGGTTCTGAGATGTTTTATCTTCATCTTTGCTCTTCAATAGACAGGATCTGCTAATGCTGTCTGTAGGACAGAGTTGGGGGGTTCATGCAGTAGAGGAGAGAAATTCACTAAGATACTGTGTTCAACTCTCATGCTAGAAAAAGCCTATTGGGGGGCGCCTGGGTGGCTCAGTGGGTTAAAGCCTCTGCCTTCGGCTCGGGTCATGGTCCCAGGGTCCTGGGATCGAGCCCCACATAGGGCTATCTGCTCAGCAGGGAGCCTGCTTCCTCCTCTCTCTCTCTGCCTGCCTCTCTGACTACTTGTGATCTCTGTCTGTCAAATAAATAAATAAAATCTTAAAAAAAAAAAGCCTATTGGTAGTATGTTTCCTTGGTAGTATGTTTCCAAATGGAACTGCTTCATTTTTAAAGATTTTATTTATTTATTTGACAGAGATCATAAGTAGGCAGAGAGAGAGAGAGAGAGAGAGAGAGGAGAAAGCAGGCTCCCTGCTGAGCAGAGAGCCCTATGCGGAGTTTGATTCTAGGAACCTGAGACCACGACCTGAGCTGAATGAAGGCAGAGGCTTAACCCGCTGAGCCTCCCAGGCACCCCCCTGGAACTGCTTCATTTTTAGTGTGTCATTTGCTTCATTATAATTTTTTTCTGCCCCAAAGTGGTAAACATTTAAACTACCTAAGGAAGATTTATTACATAAAGAATAGCACATACACATTTTTGTCATGTGAATTAGACTCCCCAGTGAACGCTCCCTTGGAGAGTAGAAGAGGTAGTCATTTGGTCTTTAAGGAAGTAAATAAAAATATAATTTTTTTGTGTATGTGTCTCTGGGGTATAGGACGCAAGCCACAGTTCAGATAACTCAATACATTTTTCTACCCATTTAACAATGTCTGCGGAAAAAAAGAATTAGGGGACCTTACCAGTCAATATTGTGAAATGGTCTAATATTACGCCAACAGCAGCAAATCAAAAAGAAATACCTTTTTCTCCCCAAATTACACATCCCTTGAGTGGTCTTTTCTACCTTTATCTCTCTAAAGTTCCCCTTAAAAATAACAGACGTACACAATAATTCTTTAAGAAATGTGATCTTTCTTAGGCCACACCTATTTTCCTGGATTTTCCCTATCTCCCATTATTAAAGCCAGTTTTCTTCAAATTGTATCACATAGTTGAGATTTCCTAAGAAGTATATAATGAATATGCTATAAATCAACCTTCCATGCTACCATTTTGACCCTTCTTCTGCCTCAGCTAACTTTGATGGCGTGATGGTTAATTTTATGCGGCAACTTGACTGACCACAGGGTGCTAAGATTAAAATTATTTCCAGGCGTGTCTATAAGGATGTTTGCAGATGAGATTAGCATTTGAAGTGGTGGACTCAGTAAAGTGGATTGCCCTCCCCAATGCCCAGTGCTGAGGATGGGGGTTAGAAGGTGGAGGTGGATACCATCTAATGCATTTAATCCATTGAGGGCCTGAATAGAATAAAAAAAGCGGTGAAAGACTGAATTTACCTCTTTATTTTCTACCTCACTGAGCTAGGACATCGCATCTCCTGCCTTTAGACTGGGATTTGTGCCATTGACTCCCTAGTTGATAAGACTTCAGACTTGAAGTGAATTATACCACTGGCTTTCCTGGGTCCTCATGGTTTGCTCTTTCAGACAGCAGATCAGGGGACTTCTCAGTCATCACAATTGTATGAGCCAATTCCTCATAATAAAATCAATCAATCAATCAATCAATCAATCAAAGTGTGTGTGTGTGTGTGTGTGTGTGTGTGTGCGCGTGTGTGTGTGTGTCCTAGTGGTTCTGTTTCTCTGGAGAACCCTAATACAGATAATGTCTGTTATTCTCCAGAAAAGGAGTTTGAGCTATAAAGCCGAAATACATAGAACGCTTTGCTGCTACTGCCTATCAGGACACGCTTTGCTGCTACTGCCTATCAGGACACGTACCAAGGCTGCTGGTCCCCTAAGCCCTTGCCTCCTGAATATACTATGCTCGTGCTACTCTCTGGTATGGCTACATTGAATCCTACTACAGCTAACCACTGAAGATGCCACCGCCAGGGCCAGTGCCAGCCAATTTATACCCTGCAGCAGCCGCTGAGAGATATAAAGTCCATTCCTTCTATACTTCGGGCATCATTTTTCATCCTTGCCCTTCTGAAGGCATTATCACTCCTTGCCTTCATAACTGCTGACAGCAACATTTCTGATGCCCCATGCTCTCACTATTTTGTGGAAGCTTTAAAAAAGACACATTTTAGTTTTTACCTGTTCTTTTATTACAAGACTTTTACCCAAGGATCAAGATAGAAATTTGTAAGGGCTGGCTGGAGAACTCAGATGACAGGCATCGTGCTGTATTCAAATTTGCCCTCTAGCAGAAATCTACTGCTTTTGAAGCAAACTAGTGCACTTTTTACTTTTTCTTCTTGTAGAGTATAAGGTTTCTTGGTTTTCATATAAATAGGGCCCCTGGTTGGCCAATCTACAAGAAAGCCAGACATATCCAAGTATTCTTCATTGCTAAACACAGAAAGAATTCAAGTCAGCACTTTTGATAAATGGTGCTCAAATAATTGCGGCTGTTTGACACGTGTCATATTAGAGTGGTTTGGGGCAAAGCCTGGAATGATCAACTTTTTTTCTTTAGAGCACTTGATATGAGGAATAAAAACATGAATACATAAACAAATTCAAAATGTTCCTTATTTAGATTAGTGCCTAAAGTTCTGTTTGTGATTATCTAATATTGGAAAATAAAAAGGAGAGAAATAAATTACTTTTCTGAGAAATATTGTTTTGATTTTTCTCCCTTTTGTTTTTTTTTTAAAGGTTTTATTTATATATTTGACAGAGAGAGACAGCGAGAGAGGGAACACAAGCAGGGGAAGTGGAAGAGGGAGAAGCAGGCTTCCAGCTGAGCAAGGAGCCTAATGTGGGGCTCAATCCCAGGACCTTGGAATCATGACCTGAGCCAAAGGCAGATGCTTAACAACTGAGCCACCCAGGTGCCCCTGATTTTTCTCCCTTTTGAAAAACAGAACTGAAGGTCCCACTTATATCAGAATTCCAACAGGATGTTTTATGTCAAATATGGATCATGACTTGAAGATAAAATTGCACATGTCAATATAGTCTAGGCAAAAAACCACATCTGATTTAATAATGATAAGTTATGAGAGCATATAAAAATTAGATTTTTTTCTTCTGCCTCGGTCTTAGGGGCAAAGAATCTGATGGGAAACAATCCTCCCACAAGTAATTTGACAGCTTTAGGGAATAGGGAGTAGAAAGACACTGGATCTGTTCTGATTAAAAGAAAAAGACTTGGGTGGGGGTAGGACAGTATTGTCAAATTGGAGACTTGGAAACAAATAAGGACTGCTACATTTGATCATTTAGCCATCATGTAAAATAACCACCCAGTTTCTGCTCTAGCATCTTCCACTTTTAGGCAAGAGCTAGACACCAAAATTGAGTCCTATTCTAGAAGGAGGTATTAGCACAATGCTAGCCAAAGGCTACATACATCCTGATAGTAAAAATATCTACAAATTAAAACTGTCTATGTTTCCCATGGCATAAGTGGGAGAATGAACAGAAAGGATAATGGTGTCCTTTCTGTCTTTATCTACAAGAATAAAATAAACAGACATCATTTGTTTGTTTGTTAAGATAGCATATAAGTATGAACGAGTAGAAATTCAAAGTTTTTCCATAAAATTTCAAGCTAGTCCAGAATACATTCTGCAAAACCATCTCTTTCCAAGTCTTCCCAAAGTCCTAAGGATGCCATCAAACATCCCATAGCTAGTAAACATTTTGTAAAGAATATTTAATGGAATAATTTTTTAACATTTTTTTGCTATAAGAACATTTGTCTACAAATACAAAAGGTATCGATATAAACTTCCCAAGAGAGCTTTTTTAAAATGACCCAAATCATCTATATTATCCCCAGGAGCACCACTTTTCTAAAGCAAGGATGATAGGCAATTAGCATATCAGCTAATGGTATTAGTTTTCGATGCAGTACAATTGTCATTTATATGTCATGTGCACATTTCATACCATGTTGGAGGCTATGTAAGATTGATGAGTATAAAACATTCCTGTAAAAAGAGTGTTTTTATATGGGATGTATGTGCCATGGTTTTAAGGTCTACTGATTAGAGTTCTGGTCCCAGATTTGCTCTTACACACATGACCTACACCTAGCAAATCACTTAATCCTTTAGAGCCTCAGATTTGCCATCTATAATGTAAGGAGTTGCATTAAAGAATCCCTCTGGATTTGAAATTTTTCTCTGGCTTAGATCATAATTTTTTAAAAAAATTTACATTACAACCAAACCTAATAGTCATTTCCTGCTTTTTATGTCTATTAGAGAAGTGAATTGACAACGATTGTGCCAGAAAGTATCCTGATTGTCTCTTTCTATGAAATGTTTACTAGGCCTCGCAACATTTCCAAATGTTGCGACCATCTCCCATTCTAAATGAGGAAACAGGCTCTCAGGAAGCAGTTGCCTTCATCAAACTTATATTGCTCAGCCAGGATTTGAAAACAGGGCTGCTTAACTTCTAAATCTTTGCTGCTTCTAATAAAACAGTCTATTATTAATCATGTCTCTGACTTATTTGTGTCCAAATACTAAACCTGAATGCAATCCTCAGTTGTATCATTGTTACTATGTAAAGACACTAAAACTTTATGAACAGACACTTCACAACACAGCTCTAAGGAAAGCACTGGAGTGAAAGCAGTAAGTATTAGAGCAAACATCCAGGGTGATAGGTCAATTCATCAAAATAATGTAAACAGAAAGCCAATGCTGTGCATAGTAATAGAAAACATATATCTTCATAGCTAACCGGCATTGAGATAAAATTTTGAAATATTAATCTGTGTGTTTTCTCTCTTTATATAACTTGAGACTGCCTTCAAGCAGTTAGGAGCATTCACATAGCATTGAGGACAAAGATAATTATTAGACAAAGAAGAATCATTGATACTCAGTGTTTTAATGTATAAACTAAGCTTTTTAGAATCAAAAGGGAATGTCTTGTAGATAATGGAACATTGGAACTACGGGAAGCATCCTGTTGACTATCCCTACCCTGCCCTAAGCAAATGACATCAAGACTTGGTATCTTTTCCCCTTTCAGCTAGTGTGCAATGGGGGATTACAAAAAGGAGGGATCTAAAGAAAAGAATCCTTCAAATCTGTGTATGAAGCTCAGACTCACCCTCAGGTGGCCCATCATAAAACCAAGTAAAGTCAAAACAGTGAATCTCTGAAAGCAGAGTTGTGGTATGGAATACCACCCAGATTTCAAATTGGTCTCTCTATAGTACACAAGCAGGACAAACCAAAATAGCACTGCAAAATTTTTTTCCGATCTAAATTGTCATTTGAACCACAATTCACAAAACAGGAATGCAATGTATATTCTGAACCTAAATAGTATCAGCTCAAAGGGAAGATTCAATTGGCAATCAGAGGCACAGAGGATAATATTCAAAATATTCAATCCCAAATTACTCAGCAGACCAAGAACTAAGAGAAATCTCAAGTCAAATGAAAAAAGACTAGGGAAACCAATGCTGAGTAAAGACATATATTAGAATTATCTGTCAAGAATTTTAAAGCAGATATAAAAGTGCTCTAGTAAGCAATTATGAATACTCTTGAAACCCCTGGAAAAATAGTGTCAGCAAAAAATTAAGAGAAGAACCAAGTGAGGATTTTAGAAGTGAAAATTATAATAACTGAAAGGTAACAACTCATTAGATGGGCTATTGTCAATAGCCTGTATGTCCAGAAGATATACAAGGTTCTCAAAACCCAAGAGTAAAAACACAGACAACCTAACTAAAAAACAGGCAAACATTAAGAAACAAAACAAATGAACAAACTGATGGTTACCAGAGGGGGAGGGTGTGAGGGGATGGGTGATAGAGGTGATAGGGATTAAGAAGTACCCTTATCATAACAAGCACTGAGTAACGCACAAGAATGTTGAATCACTATAGTATATGTACCTGACACTAATATAACACTGTATGTTTATGATACCAGAATTAAAATTTAAAAACTTAATAAAAAATACAGGCAAACAATCAGACACTTCCCAAGGAGAATATACAGGTAGGATAAATATATGAAAAGATGTATAATATCAGTAACAATTATTTAGACACAACTTAAAGCCACAATTGGATATCAATTTATAGCTATTGGAATTGGTAAGACACAAAATGTTGACTATCACAAATGCTGATGAGGATGAGGAGGAACAACTTGTTCTCTCATATAATACTTCAAAATGTAAAATGGTACATTCTGGGAAACATTTTGGCAGTCTCTTATAAAGTTAAACAACCACAATATGACCCAATAATCTCACTCCTGAGTTTTTAACCTAGAGAAATAAGAACTTATATTCACAAAAATATGTGTACACGAGCACATGGATACATATGGTAGCTTTATTTGTAACGGTCAAAAACTGGAAACAATCTAAACAGCTTTTAGGGGTAAATGGAAAAACAAACCATAGTACATTCTTTGAACACAGCCTTACTGAACAGTAAAAAGAAACATACTACTGACGTCTGCTACAATTTGGATGAATTCCAAGGGAATTATGCTAAATGAAAAGAGCCAATGTCAAAAGAATACATATGGAATAGTTTCATCCATATAACACTCTCAAAAGAACTAAATTGTAGTGATGTTGAACAGATGAGTGGTTCTTGAATGTTAGGTTTGTGTAGAGGGCTTAACTACAAAAGGATAGCATGGGGGAGTTCCTCTGGGATAATGGAACATTTTTTTCTTTTGGTTATTGTAGTGTAAATATGCACGTATGATGAAATTTGTAGAACTGTACACCCACAAAACAACTGCCTATAAAAAAAACTGATGAAATCTGAAATCTGAATTTCGCTGCTGAATAAAAAAAACTGATGAAATCTGCAAGTAGTTTAGTTGATAGTATTTTATGTTAATATTAACTACCCGGTCTTGACTATTGTACTATTGTTTTTAAAAATACCACTAGAAGAATCCAGGTGAAGGGTAAATGGGAACTCTCTGGAGTTTTTGCAGTTCTGTCTGAGCCTAAAATTACTTCACATTAAACTTCTTAAGAACAACTAATTTTTATATATATAGTGAATTTATATCAGTGTTGATTAATTTATTAATGATGGAACTGGCAAGATGGCAAAACTGTACCCTACAGGAACAGCCATGGCATATGAGACCGGGACATTCATTAATATCTTCTCCTAAACAAGGGTGTGTTATTTGATTTCCAAAGAACAGTCGTAGTGTGAAAGGCAAAGCCACAACAATCGTACTGGGGAGGAAGCAGACTTTGGGAAAAGCCACTTACAATAACTGATATGGAAAATCCCAATGACCATGTATTAGTATAATCCAATAAATCATGAAAATAGCATTTTTGATATCAGGTTTTGTGATTAAAAAATTCCTCTATCCAAGTGCCAATTATATTAATAGAAAGAAGGTACTGAAATGCATAATGAACATCAGATTCTAAAGAGAAAATAAAAACAACCCCACAATTTTGCAACAGTGAATGATTTTGCTTTATTGCTGTAACTATTCCAATAAAGAATATGTTGATAGAAGATTGTTATTTGTTACTGTTTTTGTTATTGATCTGGGTAGAGGTATGCAAGGGAAGATATGTTGCAAAATCAACTTGGCTGAAAGATAACTCTGGGATCACAGGAGAATCAGACAATACAAGAAGCCAGTGGTGGGTACTTCAGATGTGGTGCCTTTCTAATTAAACCAGAGAATGAACATTTCATGTTTTTCCTGCTAATTGTACAATGTTTGATTTCTCTAGAGAAATTTAGGTCTGGTAAACAGTTTCGCCGAATGCTTTGCATGCAGGTTCTAATGTATTGACATTGAAGGAATGATCCAATTATTATGTGATTAACTGTGGACTGCTGTTGGTCTTAGACTGATTACACTGATGGTTTATGGAGCACAATCTGTACTTGGCTCAAATGTCTTCACCGAAACTGGCAAATTCTGCCTAGGGATCAGAACTACATTGAAAAAATATTGCAAGCAAAAGCACATGCAATAATTATTCAGCTAATTCCCATTGTCACTCAAGAGACATGCTGTTACCAAGCAATGGTAATTACAATTGCCGGATGTGTACTGCTGTTGCCATGTTTAAAATTAATGAATATTTTATTGTCAACACACAAATACAGAAATATCCTGCATTTGTTGTGCAGACAAATCTTCAGTGTTTCAGCAACAGAGACAAATAAAATTTACTCCCATGCAAATTTAATTACAATATGATACATGAGAAAATGAATGACATTTCATAAATTAGAAAGAGAATTAGAAATTCAAAAATGCTAATTTTTAAGAAACCCAATTAACACACACTAGAATTAAATGCAATCTTTGGCTTCATCAAATGATTTTTCCATTATTCTTTAGTGCAACATTAAAATTCAAGATGTGAAGGGACGAAAACATTCTAGAACTACTAATTATGACAAGAAAAGAGGATGAATTCAGGTTTGCCTTCAGGGGTTATTTTTAAATAGGTGACTAATAACTAGAAAAAAATTTCTTCATCTGCTACTTACGAGATGCCGGTATGTGTCTTATCCATGTTTTCTACTCATTTATTTGTAATATCTTAGCTGGCTGGGATCTTCTAAATCCATCCTTTGATCCCTATCTCATACAGTTCAATTTAATCACAGTAGAGATGGGGACCAATTAAGGAAAATAAATGGTCTAATATTAAGGTTACAGAATGAGGAATGCTTCTCTTGCTACTTAACAAGCAGCATTTTTGGTGACTCTTTCAAAAGAAATTATTGTTGAAGTTTATCCACTGCATAGGGTAGAAAATAAAGTTACCCTTTTCTAAATTTGAGGTAGAGTCTTTTGTTACCCTATATAGGTACTGAGAGATTTCTGTTTGTTTTTGCTTTCAAAGGAAGGAGAAATATACATAAAATTATAAAATGTACTAAACGTGTAGAATGTACAATAGGACTTACTTTGATCTGAAAAGAACACCTCATAAAAAGGATTTATTATTTTATAATAGGAGGGGATTGAGTTATCCCACTATGCTGAAATGGACCAAATCTTCCATTATATTTTGTTGTTGTTTTTAGAAACATGAATCACAGTTTTCACCCTTCCAACATGTCCAACACTGGAAACAATTACTATCCATTATCTGATATTTATCAATAGTAGGTATATTTTCTATTTTAAAATATACATATATTTTATATATGCACATATATATCTATAAATTACTGTTTTATATGAATAATCACATGCTATATATACTTTTCTGCAAATTTACTTTTTTGACCCACCTTATCTTTGTGAGATTTATCTACAGATTGAAACATGTAACTCTAAGTCATTTTCATGGCTTAATAGTATTTCACTTACACATGTACAACTCAATCTATGTATTTCAGCATTGATGAATATGCAATCATTTCCACTTATTTTTCATTACAATGCTGCTACAACAATTCTGGTATAAGTATTCTTATGTGCATATATAAGAATTTCTTTAAGGCAGTTGTCTTGAAACAGGAGTATGTTTATCCCTTGGGGCATGCAAAAACCTCCCAATGATATGCCAATATGGGTAATTTTAAGATATGAAATTCCATGTCATTAGCTTCCCTGGGAACTCATTCATAGTTGTCCTCATATTTTACAGAAGAATTGACATCTTTATAACCACAATTCTTCTGATCCATGAATCTGATGTATCTCTCCAATTACTTAGGTTCTCTTTAATATACTTCAAAGAATTCTGTAAAATTCTTCATAAGATTCTGCCATATTTTTGGCACAGTAAGCCTCTTAAATTATAGTTTTAACTACTTGTGTTAATATATAGGATTGTGTTTGATTTCTGTATATTGCTAGACTCATAAATGCTAACACTTTTTCTATATATCCTCTGGGGATTTCCATGAAGGACAGAAAAATTGTTTTCAAATAATGAGAACTTTGTTGTTGTTGTTGTTGTTGTTGTTGTTTTTCCCTTTGAATCCTCAAAAGTTTCCTTTTTTCTTGTCTTACCTCAGTTGTTAGAATCTCCCTTACAATTTCCACCTAGTGAAATATAGGCATATTTCCATTTGGGTTTTTTGTTTGTTTCTTTGTTTTGCTCTTGAATTGGTATTCATTCAATTTTTTTGATGATTAGGTCTAGTCAGTTTTTCTACTTTCTTCTTGAGTTTTCTTTAGTAAGTTATAGTTTTCTAAAAAATTTTCTATTTTGTTGGGTGAAGGGCAGTGAGAAGTACAAGCTCCCAGTTATAGAATGAATAAGTCAGAGAAATCAAAGGTATAGTGTATGGAAGGTAGTGAATGGTATTGTAATAGCACTATATGATGCTGATGGGAGATGCACTTGTGGTGAGGACATAACGCATAGAATTTTGAGTCAGTATGTTGTATGCCTGAAAGTAATGTAACATTGTATGTTAACTATACTTCAATAAAAAATTAAAAATAAATAAATATTTATTTCCCCCCCTAAGTTTTCAAATTAACTGGCATACATTAACCTATGATATAATAGGTTGCCATAATAGGACTCTTCCTACCTCAGCCTTAGCTGAAAGCTCAAGACAGATAATGAAGTAGCTATCAAGTACTTCACTTCTTAAAGTGAGTTACCCTTGCGAGATTGCCAGCAATTTTTTATTCACCCACTGTTACGGTATAAAGAGTAAGGGTGACAATGCTTGAAGGAAGCATGCCAAGATGCTTTTCATGTCCTGTTCACTCTGGTGAAACAGAATTTCCTTACCCCCTTGCCTTAGGAAGGTGAGTGAAGAGGACTTAAAGAGAACCATGCCAAGAAAGTTTATACATGCCTCTGGGAGCCACAACAATGTATGGAACGGTGTTTAACTTTCATAGGGACAAACTAAACACAAGAGATGATCTGGAGCTAACAGAGCAGTGACAGAGAAGGTTGCATTTGAACCAAAGACTCTTCCTCCAAAAGGGCAAACGTGTGCGTGTCCTCAAAAGGGAATAAGCCAATAGTCATCTTAGAAAGGGATGCAGTCCAAGATGGGACCCAACTAGAAACTCAGGTCTGAGGGGCAGTTGTAATTGGCCAGACAATAGGGATGTCCTCTATGAGGAGATCTCCAGTGGGGATGTCTGAGGAACACAAAAGTGCTCATGAAATAAACACTGAATAAGAGTGCATCTGCCACATATGGAGGCAAACTGTGTTAACCACATATGCATTTGTCTTTTTCTCTTAGTCCCCTTTACACTTAATGTCTTCCCTGAGGGAGTTAAACTCTGCCACTAATCCGTTGGAATAGAAAGAGAGAAGGGAAAGGAAGAGAGAAGAAGACAACCATCCTCTCCATTCCTACCACTTACTGAAGACTGAGCAGGCCCTCACTAGAAGAGGAAAAGACTCTTTTAAGAAGTTCAGAGCATTGACATTAACCTGAACTGGACTTTTCTTACTAAAAGTAAAGGCTATTTTCTAAGAGAATAGAAAAGTGGTGGAACTCACTACAGATTTTTTCCAACAAGACAGAATATTTTTCACTAAGTCGTTCCAAGGCAAATACAAGAAAAAGTGAAGTTCATTTCTGCTTACATCCAAAGAGGTCTAGTCCATTAAAGAAACTAGTAAGTTCTCCAGCATTATTTTGAAAATCCCTGCTGCTTCTATAGTTATGTCCTACTTTGTCATTTATTTCATTATTTATTTATCCCTTTATGATCAATATATTATCCATTAGTGCCAAATAGTATATTATTGGCTTTGTTGGTTCTTTTTATTATATCTTTGATTCCTACTCCATTATTTTATCTGCTTTCTATTGCCATTTGTTGAATTTTTTTGGATTTGTTCTATAATCATTCTAACTTTAGCAAACTGAACTTTACACTCATTGCTTTTCAGTATTTCTTTTGTTCTTCCCTATTACAAACTTATGATACTATACATTTCTATCTAATGCTTATTCACCATCACTCCAACAACTATTCGCATGAAAATTCTTGTCTATCTAGTTATTTAGAAGTTCAGGTGATTTGTTTAAAATCTGAGTTTCTTTTTCCTTTTTAGTTATTTTTCAAACTGGTTTCCAACTTATTGACATTGTGATTAGAGAATGTTGCCATCTGATACCAGTCCTTTAAAACTGGCTGAGACTTGTTTTATGCCTTATTATATAGTTAGTTTGCAGAAATATTTTCATGTTCTTGAGAAAAATATGTCCTCTAATTGTAGGGTAAAGGTCTCTATTTTCATTTATTATGTTATTCTCATTAATTGTATTGTTCAGATCTTTTTTTTTCCTTCCTGATCTCAAACATGGGAGAACTGTAGAAGGACATATTGTCCTAATACTTCTGTCAATTCTGTTTTATTTTTATTCTAGTCTTTTTTCCCCCAAACTTAATAACTCAATAACCAACTCAAGAATCATTATAGCTTCAAGGAAATAGAAATGTTAACTATTAAGATTAAAGTACAAAACCTAATATTATATACTATATCCAATGCTCTCTGAAGATGAACCTTATCCAGGGAAGGTATAAAGTGAGAAAAGGTAAGAATTCTCCAGACATCCAGAGGTCATGAGGAAGTCTCAAGAAATAAGACTAGGAATATTCTCCCCCAGGCTTTGATCCTTCTAAGTGCAGGAGTTCAGAGAGAATTCAGAATGCTCAAAAGAAGACTATCATGGTCCCCAGCCTCTCACTTACAAGGTATCTCAGACATCCTTTCATTTCTCTTCCCTAGAACCCACAGCCTAGACTCCACTACCTCTCTTGAGACTACTGGGTGTTATTTCATTGGGCACATGAGTGTGCTATTGCTGGGCCGTACGGTAATGCTGTGTTTTACATTTTGGGAAACTGAAGATTGTTTTCAAAATTCCACTGCAGTATGATATTTATTAGTTTTCCCACTTGGAATGTTCTCATTCTACATTTTATTCTTGAATTGTTAATAGTCAGATGATGCATGTGGTAGTCAAAGTGTAAAGAGTATTTGTAAAAAGTATTTTATTTTCTATTGTACTTTATATTAACTTTATTACTGTTCGAAGTGATGACTATTACTATTAGAAAAAAATTGAAATTTGGGACTGAAAATATAGAACAGAGGGATTGTGCAGAAATAAATATGGGCCCAAATAAAAAAACAAAGTAAAAGCAAACAAATCACCAGGATCTTAAAAAACAGATAACCAAAATCAAAAGGCAAAAAAATCCCCAAAATATCCTCAAATATTGAACAATGGATTAATTTTCTTAATATAAATATTTTGCAATTCACTGAAAAAATAGGTACGTGAAATTAAGATTTCTAACCTAACTAATGGTACATAAAACCATCTCGTATAACTAAGATTAGAGAGTTGGCAAGGATTTAATTATAAGATATACAAATGGGTAAAGAACACTTGCCAACATTCAAACTTACTTCAAGTTATCAAAATGCAAATTAAAGCAGCAACCAAATGAAATCTTTAGCTAAGAACTGGAAAAACTTGATCATACCCAGTTCTGTTGTGGAAAACAGCCAGATATCACTGCTCGCTGCTCACTAATGTCTGTTGCACACAGTACAATTCCAAATTGAAAAATTTTATACCCATCTGTCTGCTTATCAATGTAAACACACACATACCTGTCTTGGAAAATATATGCATACTGTTTTTCCATTAACACTGGGAATATAAAGTTCTTATAATCAGAACAGTAAAATTATCTTCTTTGTGAGCTATTCATAGGTACTAATGTAATAAAGTATAATTATAATACTTCAACATAGTTAGGAACTTGTCAAGCCAATCCAATAATTTAGAAAGGGCATGAGTATGTTAATGGAGCTGGGTTCAGCTGGACTTTGGTAGGTGGTACTAAAGCAGTGGTATCTATTTTGGTTAAATCATATTTTTGGAGCAATGGTGCCTCCTCCTGACCCCCCAATCCCACCCCAGTGAATTCAGTTAGCGTGCCAATGGCATCTCAAGCCTTTGTTTATCAAGAGCATCTATGTCTCTTTGCCTCCTAGCCTGGCCACTCTCTGAGCTGGAATAAAAAGTATATATAGAGTTCACAATTTTCATGGTTCATTCAATGTCTTATCTCATTTAATCCTAATAACAACTTCAGGAAGTAGGTCTTATACTCGATTACTAACTAGGAAACGAAATTTAATTAGTTTCAGAAAGCAGAATTAGTTCCCAAGGCTAATTTGTCCGATGTCACAATTAGTAAGGGGCAGTATTAGAATTTAAATTAGTTTCTTCTCACCACCATTATACACACTATCCACTATATATTTTATCTTATCCTGAGTTTTTTGAGTCAGTGAGTACAGAATATCTCCATTTTACAGAAGAGAGTTTTTTTTTTAATAAATCATTTACAAATGAGCCATTAGAAGAGTGAATAGAGATTGTACTATTCCTAACAAAACCCAGAATCCAGGATTCCTAACTCCTGACTCTGCTTTGTCACCTTTCCTCTACCTGCTGATGCCTCTGGGGATGAACTGACACTTCCTTGAGATACCACTCACATTTTTGAGGTTCTTTGGGGCAGAGTCCTCCCCCTTCCAAATAATTCCATAAAACATGCTATCAACACAATCCACAGTCCTCAGTATTCAGGCAAAACCAAGTCCCTATTTACATCTTTTTTTAAAACATCTGTAATAATAAATATGTAAAGCACTCAGCTTAGACTTCATACCTAACCAGGTGGGAATTAAAAAAAATTAATTTCAGCAAAAAGTGAGAAAGTATTATCCCTGCTCACTTCATAAGTTTAATTTGAAATGATTTCTAAGAAACAATAAATTGCTTAAAGTAAAATTTCATTTTCAAGTAAACAAAAGATGTTTGTAAATATATTACTTTTGTACAGAAAGGATACAAGGTACCTTACAATGATATATAAACAAAATAGGAGAACACAGATAACTTTAGAAGTAAAATGATAAGGTGTAAACTTAGCTAGAGAGTAGGGAATGAGTATTTTTTTGATGCATACACCACAAATTTGGTCAAAGTTTTTAATTGGAGAATGATTATCAAAACCTTTTTTTTTTTTTTTGGTGGTCTAACTTCTTATAGTTTTGTGATAAATCAGCAAAGGATATTGCACTTTTGGGGATACCCAATAAAACTTATAGTGAGAAAATGCCTTTTATTGCATGACTGAAAATACTGTTCTGCAATATCAGATTTGTGGAGTCTGAGTCCTGAGGTTGGAAAGGGTTAAAACGGAAAAGGTAAGCCACAACTCCGGACTGCATACAAAAAATTTACTCAAGCACCAGCCAGAATAAAAAATATAAAAACAGATAAAAATATGGAAGTAATTAGGTCATCCAAGTGTGCTGACAGACTGATTCTCTAAGTAGGGTTAAGTCCTCCAGCAGCTCACAGGTCCCAGGAGAGTAACTGTGGTAAATAATCAAATCCTGAATGGAGGTGAGCAGACATTGGAGTCAGTAAGTCCTTAACAGCTGACTTGGACAATCCTTCTAGTGGCATTTTCTTGACCTGTGTGTTTTCATAAACGACTGAATTTCTAAGTAACCTAGACCTTGCAGGTGTTCTGGGCTTGTTGTCCACTGGCCCTCACCACTATGCCTTTCACTGCTATAAGTTCTGTTGATATGAAATTTGGAAGGGAGAAGAGAAAGGAGCCACCATTAATATCCTCCGGAGGCAACTGCAGGTAGATATCTGGGCAGAAGATAAGGATTTGAGAATCATCAGCTTTGGGTGGCAGCTAAGACTAGAAACTGCAGAAATGATTAGAGCGTTACCAAGGCTTCCAGGTGAGCACCTGTGTGTCCCTTACCTCTAACAGCTTTGTGCTCAAGCCTGCCAGCAGCTGGGTAAGCCATTATTCTCTCTGCTAAAATCCTCCTGTTTGAAATACCTGGAACGGTTTTTGTTTTCCGGGACAATCTCTGATACTTCACCAAATGTGCTGACCAAAAAAACTTCCTAGTCAATGTTACTATGAGAAAACCAGAAATACTACATAATTCTCAGTGTCCATAAAAGAAAAGGGAACTAGTTACTCATGAGACATACAACTATTCTTAGTATAAGAGACTTTTCCCCCAACAGCCTTCAAATAAACAGAATTTTCAGAGTGCCACTTTTCTAAATATCCTTCAATAGAGGCTTGACTCCACGGGAAGGTGGTGTGGAAGGAAACAGGAAATACACTGTTATCATGCACTCAGCTTCCTTTGGACACAGCTTGTTTAAGAATATATCTTAGCATATGGAACTGAATGGACAGTCTAATTCACCTCTGCTTAGCTCAATCTTGACACTTATTTGTTGATATTTTATTATACTAGAGAACATGTTAATCTAGCATGCATTGTGAATGCATTAGAATTTAAGTAATAATTAAAGCATTTTTTGATGCAAAATACAGGTTCATAGGTTAAATACAGGTTCATAGGCTTCAAAGACAACCAACCCAGATATAATACTACCTATTGCTGAGGGATAAAGAGCCTTACAGAACTGAGTTCCTGATTAGAGATCTCCCTGCCCCTTTGCATGGAAGTTGCAAAGGTAGGACCTGTATGCAAAAGCGTGACTCCCCTTAGTAACCTGTCTTATACCCTTTCTAGCATGAGGATACTTGGGCAATCAGGGCCTACTGACAAAACTCCTTTAAATGAAAGTGCTAATGAATTTAGTTATGCAGATTTTCTTTGGAAAATGTGAATACTCTTAAGAAACACGGTATTACAGTGTTTTGCATCAAAAATGCTTTAATAATTACTTAAATTCTAATAGTAGACATTCTTTCTGGATTGCCTCCATAAATCATGGAAAAACAAAACAAAACAAAACAGGTATCTAGAAATTAGAACACCATTGACCAGAATTCTTCCCTCATGTGGACACATTCTCATCTGTGGGAATTCAGATTGTTGCTATTTAAAGCTTCTCAAGACAAAAGAGCCATGGTTGCACTTTTCAAACTGAAGTGTAAATTTATTATCATTCAAAAAAATATTTATTGGATACCTATTATGTGTCAGACGTTGTGTTTACATAACAGGATATATCAATGAACAAAACAGATAAAATTATCTGTTCTCACGTTCTAGTTGTAGAGGTAGAAAATATATCAAAATAAGTAAAGTAAGTTGTATTTTAGAGGATAGTGGGTGGCACTGAAAAAAAAAAAACTTGGGAAGAAAATGGAATGCAGAATGGCAGGGACAGGAGTTGCAATTTTAAAAGGGATTATGAATGAAAGCCTCAATGATAGGAGACTAAAGAGCCATGCAGACACATGTGGAAAAAACATGCCACACAGAGGAAACAGCTGGTGCATGTTTCCAGCAGTGGAAACATGCACACATGTTTGGCAACCAACAAGGTCAGTGAATACGGTAGTGTATGAGGGAAAAGTATGAAGAGATGGGATCTAAGAGGCTACCAGAAGCCAGATGATAAAGGGTCTTATAGACAATTTTCAGAATATCAGAATTTATTCTGAAGGACTTGGGTAGCCTGTGGAGAACTTAGTACAGCCAAATGATACTGTCTGATTCACATTTTAACTGACCATTCTAACTACTAGGTTGAAACCTAAAAGCAAGTATTTCTAGGGGCATTACTTTACATTTGTGTCACAGAAATTCTCCTCTCACCTTTTCCTGGCATTTATCTGTTTGAAATCCACTAATGCATTATATTGACTTGAAAAAGAGCTTTATCAAGTAGCTTTATTTTTCACATTGTATTCTTCCTGATTCATTATAAAATGTTAAATAAGGGGTACCTGAGTGGCTCAGATAGTTAAGCATCTGCGCTCAGCTCAGGTCACAATCCTGTGGTCCTGGGATTGAGTCCTATGTCAGGCTCCCTGCTCAGCAGGGAGACCGCCTCTCCTTCTTCCTCTGCTGCTTCTCCTGCTTGTGCTCTTTCACTCTCTCTCTCCCTCTCAAATAAATAAATAAATAAACAAATAAATAAAATCTTTTTAAAAATGTTAAATAAGATTTGAGTCAGCAAATAGACATCCTAGCATGTAACAAATGTGCTAGACATTTATGCTATGATTTCAGGTGGTAAAGGAGGATATTCAATCATATATACATGCATGTAGCCACTAGAATCTCAAATATATGAACACAGCGTAAAAAGGAAAAAAAAAAAAAGATAAAATAGGAATGCCCTAAATGTCCAAAAGATTATTTTCTTTTCTTTTTTCTTCCCTCCAACTTTCAGTATTTTAATTCATGTGAAGAAACAAAAATTATTAGAGGATGAAAAGACATTCTCTACACATATACTATCATATACTGAGTTCTCTGAAAGAAGACACCGGGAAGTGTGGGGTATAAGATATTTATTAGGGATCAACACCTGTGAAAGAAAGGAAAGGTATGGAGAAACAAGACTGGGAAGAGGGATAAATCATATTACTAATGCAGGTCTAACATCTCAGCCAGCCTGGTGAGAAATCCTGAAACAAAAATTGCCTGTGAGATTTGTCCTGTTGCTTATCCACCAAAATGGCCTGGCCTTCCTATCCCCACCTTCGTCACTGGTTGAAAATATGACCTCAAATGAGATAGTTTTCCTGATAAAGGCATACCCTGAGAAGTTAACAACTAGAGTCGTCTAATGACTAAACTTCACTCTGCTCACTGAGTCCTTTCTTGAAGGGTGGCACATTTCTGTTTCCCATTCACAGATGGCCTTGTGACAAAACACGTCACACACATACCAGGTGACAGCATTGTCTCCCTAGCCTCTCATTTCACAGCTATCCTCCGAGTAGAAAAATAATTAAAACTGAGCCAACACATTCCTGCAATCAAAGCAAATAGAAGAAAAGAACTGTAATCTCGTAGGTGTTTCTAGGTGGGGGGACAGGGGAAGAAGGGATCATTTCACATACTGTAATGACTCATGCAGGAAAGGGACTAAGGTACTGGGAGAGGAGGTTATTATTAGAAGCAGAAAAGGTGAGCAGTTACCTGCTTTTTTTCATTTCATGGCTTCTGACCCTATACATCTCTTGTATCAGGTTTGGCCAAAGACAACAACTGCAAATCTAAAACACATTTTCAGTGCTTAAGTTTGGTAGGTCTCTTGTTAGCATTTGACACATTGCATTACACATTTTTTTTTTTAAATTACACACCACCACACTCTCCTAGCTTGAGCCTCTCTCTTTGTGTGCTCCTTCTCAGGTTTTTTTGTTCATTTCCCATTCTCCTTCTAAGATCAAAATTTACTCAGAGCCATTTCCTATATCCCTTCACTTCTCTCTCTGTATTAAACTGCACATGATGTCATTATCTTGCATTGAGTTGCACTGAACCTCTACAAGATGACTTCCAAATTTACTTCTCCAGCCAATCTCTTGAGTTCCAAACTTGTATATGAAAGTTGTCTTTGAAATTTATACACACTTAACATGTGCAAAATGAACATTTAATCATTAACCCCATTCTAATACACAATAGTTTTTCTCAAATATTCCCCAATATTCTTATAACCAGAACACCCAGTTTTTTAAGCCAGAGTCTAATACTCATATACTTAGTATATGAGTTCCAAAATATTTATTTCCTTTTCTCTCTGTGGTTACTACCTTTACTATAAGACATACCATCATCAAATCTTATCCCAATTCCTATAACCTTCCCACTCTTCCTACAAAAATATATTCTCTAAAGAGTAGCCAGAGTGATATTTTAAAATTGCAAATAGGATCATATTCAAAACCTTCTAATTTGTCCCCACTGTACATTATATAAAAATTCAAATTTCTGACCACAACTTACAAGTACCTATATAATTTGTGACTAGTGTGACTTTTTAACTTCATTTCCTAGTCTTCTTCCCTGAATTCACTCTGCCTACACACCACTTTCTTTCTCTTTCTCTAACATACTGGGCTCTTTCCTTTGTATTTTTAACTTTTGTATATTCTGTTTCTTTTTCTGGATTGCCCCTTCTCACTGTCCAGGTTTACAGTCAATATCATTTCTTCAAATAGACCTCTGTTGAGAATTTATTCTTAAATAGACTCCTTATATTACTTTATCATCTAATATTGTCCCGCCTATTAGAGTGTAAGCCCCATGAAGGTCAGGAAAGTATCTATTTTGTTTCCTACGATATCCTCAACAATTAGCACAATAACTGACACCCAGTAAGTAAGTCCTCCAATAAATATTTGTTAGATGAATTGAATAGCTAACATCTGAGAATCGTATGTAATCTGAACCTAGTCTTTTGCTATGTTTCAAAGGAAAGGAGGGGGGAGGAGTTAACATGGAGGAGTAGTGGGAGGACCCTGGGCTTGCCTCATCCCTCCAACACAGTTAGATCAACAACAAATCATTTTGAACAACTAGGAAATGGATATGAAGATTAAGAAAACAATCTGCACAATTGGAGGGCAAGAACATGGCAGATGTTCAGATATGAATTGAAAAGAAAAGCCATGGTGCTATGGAAGGGAGGAAGCCCTTTTTGTAGAAAGAAGTCAGGGAGAGTGAGAGAGAAGGGGAGAGAGAGCAGTGTGTAGGGTTTGCGCAAGATGCCATGGTGTGGGGATCCCTTGGGTCACACTGGTAGAGAACGGATGTTTTCCTTCCTGTAATACATTTGGAAGAGGATATATTGCCTCTCCAAGGACAAAGGACCCACCAGGCGCCATCGAGCTGCCATTTAACAGCAGGGGACAGTGGCGTGTACAGAGGGCAGATAACCTGGTCATAGCTTTTTGCTGTGCTTCACCATAGACTCCAGGCACCTCCGTGACCCTTTGACTGTTTTTCTGGGACAGAACAATGCTGGTGCAGCACTGCGAGGCTCTCCTCCAAGGGAGTAGAATGGGTTCATGCCTTGCTGGGTCCTTTAAGAATTGGAGTTTTGAATCCCAGACTTCAGACAGAGATAAAACACAAGAACTGTGGCACCAGGCATACCAATGGCCTGGGCACAGATAGGCTGAGGTCGGGGATCTGAGGAGGGCCTGGGACACTGGAGGGGAGATTGTTCGCTTTTCTGTGAAGACTTTCTCAACAGTGATGGCAGCAAGTTCCCCTCCCCAGAGATGAGAAGGCAGGGTAACATCATCTCCCACACTCCCCCAAATCCCTGCCTCTGCTCACCAGCACCCTTGGACTTCAGAGAGAAAGAATGTACCTCCAGTGAGTGCTGGAGTCATTTATACCAAACCCCATGCCCCCTGCATCTTGCAGGGGCATCTTCACAAGAGCAGGACTGACTGTGGGCCGGCATGGTGGGCCTATCTCTCAGAAGACCATCACAGGCCCCCGGCATACAACAAGTCTATTGATCATAGAGTGCTCCAAAGTATTAGCCTCAGTTCTAGTGGAAATAAGACCAGGCTTGTTTGCTTGCTAGCTTGTTTCTTTTTCTCACTTTATTTTATTTTTTAATTTTTTCTTTGGAATCAGGCTTACAGTTTTTGTTCATTTGTTGGTTTTTTTTTCCTTTTCTTATTTTAAAGGGAAAAGAAAACTATTAGACCACAAATATAGACAGGGAATTCAGCAATTCTGCAAAGCATAATAATATGTATAATATTATTATGTATATGTATATGTATAATAATAATATAGTATGGACTAGAGGAGTCTCAGAAGAAGAAGAGCAGGGAAAAGGGGGCAGAAGGTTTATTTGAACAAATAATAGCTAAGAATTTCCCTAATCTGGGGAAGGAAACAGACATTAAAGTCTAAGAGGCACAGAGAACTACCCACAAAATCAACAAAAATAGGTTAACATCAAAAAGTACCATAGTGAAACTTGCAAAATACAAGATAAAGAGAGAGTTCTGAAAGCAGCTCAGGAAAAATGTGCTCAGTCTACAAGGGTAGACACATAAGGTTAGCAGCAGATCTGTTCACAGAAACTTCACAGGATAGAAGAAAGTGGCATATCATATCTTCAACTTGCTAAATGGGAAAAATATGCAGCCAAGAATACTAATTTTAGTAAGGCTGTCATTCTATTCAGAATAGAAGGAAAGATAAAGAATACCCAACATAAGGAAAAGCTAAAGGAGTTTGTGAACCCTAAACCAGCCCTTCAAGAAATATTAAAGGGGACACTTTGAATGGGAAAAAAGGACCGAAACAACAAAGACTGGAAAGAAACAGAAATAATCTGCAGGGACAATGACTTTACAGGTAATACAGTGGCACTAAATTCATAGGTATCAATAATTACTCTGAATGTAAATGGACTCAATGATCCATTCAAAAGACACAGGGTATCAGAATGGATAAAAAAAAAAAAAAGACCAACTTATATGCTGCTTACAAGAGACTCATTTGAGATCCAATGACACTTCCAAATTGAAAGTGAGGGGGTGAAGGACCACCTATCATGTTAATGAACATCAAAAGAAACCTGTAGTAGCCGTACTTATATCAGACGAACTAGATTTTAACCAAAGACTGTAATAAGAGATGAAGAAAGGCAAGGAAAGGAGAAAAGGCAATGTAAAAATAAAGTACAACTTAAGATGAAGCCTTCAATGACTACTTATATCCAGTTAGTTCCTTCCCTCCAAATCCCTTGAGCTTCTTAGTTATTGAGAGAACGATTATTGTGGACAGACTTTCTTTCTTTCTTTTTTTTTTTTTTTCTTTTTAAAGATTTTATTTATTTGACAGAGAGATCACAAGTAGAGAGAGAGAGAGGAGGAAGCAGTCTCCCCGCCTAGCAGAGAGCCCGATGTGGGACTCGATCCCAGGACCCTGAGATCGTGACCTGAGCTGAAGGCAGAGGCTTAGCCCACTGAGCCACCCAGGCAGCCCCTGGACAGACTTTCTAAAGGTGATATTGGTGGCTTCCTTGAAAATCAGGAAAAGTTAATACTGAAATGGCAGTGAGAAGCACTATAGATATAGCCTCTAAAGGGTGCTCATCAGTATACTTCCCTTAGTATCAAAGACACACAGACAAGTTCAATTGACTTTAATTAGGGTCTCCCTAGACTCCCCAATAGGTAAGGCTTCCTAGCATCCTTAGCACAATAGCTAAGTAATTTGCCAACCAGGATAAGTGTGAAAGATACTGCAGCCCCAGGGTAACTATATAATTCTTAGAAGTAATTAGTAAGAGATTACAACCTGTTATTCTGCATTCACAGCAAAAACACCTTGTTATAGCAATGGGCTAGATAGGTGTTAATTTGACACCTATTGAACAAAAACCATCACACCAAACAACAACAACAACAAAAAAAACGGCTTGTGATTTAATATCATAATGCTTCCTATGATCGATAATGACATTTAGATGTAATATTCTTTAATGCATTTGTTCGATTATCATGCTCCAGAATTGGTAAAAATTATAAGCAAGAAACACTTTCTTTGAAAAGAAACAAAGATTTTTTTTAAAATCCAAAACCATGTAGATCACAGAAATACTAGGCAAAGAATAAGAAAATTTAATAAGAAGCTGGAGTTTTAAATTTATGTTGGATGCTAAATTTGTAAAGAATTTTTTTTTTTAGATTTTATTTAATTATTTGTTAGAGAGAGAGAGAGAGAGAGAACAAGCAGGAGGAGCAGCAGGCAGAGCAGGCAGAGGGAGAAGCATGTTCCCTGGTGAGCAAGGAGCATGATGCAGGACTCAATCCCAGGACCCTGGGTTCATGACCTGGGCCAGAAGCAGCTACTTAAACAACTGACCCACCCAGCCATTCCTGTGAAGACGTTTATCCATTACTCTTCATTTCAAGGTCAGAGCTTATTAGTATCACAGTTTTACATACGAAAAAAACAGAGATTCTGGGAGGTTAAGTGAGCTATGTGGGGTCTATTAGGAAGTCATTATTGGCAGGGAATGGATTAGAGCCTGGAACCCTTCTCTTTTTCAGGCTAGCAAGTGGCACTTACTCTGGGGTTATTTCCTGAGCAATAGAATACACGTGGCAAGCATCTATGGATATTTATAATGTGTAAGAACTATTTAGAAAGTAGTTCTCTCAGTTGATCAAGGGTCCAACTCTTGGTTTCAGCTCAGGTTGTGATCTCAGGGTTATGGAATCTAGCCCTACCTTGGACTCCATGCTCACTGCAAAGTCTGCTCAAGATTCTCTCTCCCTCTCTCTCTGCCCCTTTCCTTTCCCAGCTTGTGCACTCTCTCTCTCATAAACAAATAAATAATTAAATAAATAAATAAATCTTAAAAAAAAAAAAAGGAAAGCAGTTCTCTCAATGCAACTAGTTCTTCAAAAAGAAGGATAAAAGAATGATTTTCTAGATAGGTATAATGGAAGTTGTCATAAACTTTGATCAGAAAATTTATTAATTTTAATTATTAATTAAATATTAATTACTGTCCTTGGACAAAACAACTCCTGTATGACTCAGTTTCTTCTCTTCCAAATTTGGAAGTAACAGAAACTACTTTCCAGGATTGTGGGAAAACAAAAGAAATAATTCCTTGAAAGGTTAACAAATAACTCTTTGAGTGTCTATTATGTGGTAAGCACTCCAAATACTAAGATATAGACACCTAGTCTCCATTCAGGAATGTGGCACTACTGAAAAGTTTAGTTATTTTTATATTTGAGCAACCACATGTCCTAGCCAAATACGGAAATGGAACAGTCTAAATTGTCTCATCTCAGGCATATTTCCTTAGTAGATCAATCTTTAGTTCTGAACTAGGGGTTAAGACAAATGTAGAGTACAAAGCAGCTGTGAAGGTAATTCAAAGTTTGTTCTGTTCTTAATTTCCCAAGAAAGGAGACATGTACGTAACACTGAGCAAGCAGTTCCAGAGAGAATATTCCAGGAAAACCCATGTAGCTCGGTATAAGCTCTATAAGTAACAAATCAAACTAGACACCCATTACCGAAGTCACTGTGAATTAATGTGCAAAATCATTATCCTAATAATAAACACTGATAAAATATACAACATAAACTCATTCTTTTTAAAGAAAAAAAAAACCAATAGGAACAAAAGTGTACTAGAGTTTGCCCTCAAAATTCCTCTTTTATAAGTTATTTTTCTCAAAAAAAATTTTTTAAAAGATTTTATTTATTTGAGAGAGGAGAGAATGAGAGCGAGAGCATGAGGATGAACGGGGCAGGGGCAGTGGAGAGGGAGAAGCAGACCTGCTGAGCAGGTTTTTTAAGAGCTATTTCTAGCACTTGGCTATTTTTTTTTTTTAAATTTATTTTCAGCGTAACAGTACTCATTGTTTTTGCACCACACCCAGTGCTGCATGCAATCCATGCCCTCGCCAATACCCACCACCTGGTTCCCCCAACCTCCCACCCCTCGCCCCTTCAAACCCCTCAGATTGTTTTTCAGAGTCCATAGTCTCTCATGGTTCACCAGCATTTGGCTATTTATTATAGGGAGTCCAGCAGATATTGATAATACTCAATTCTCTATCAATTACCTATTAGGTAGTGCAGGGTAGTGATCTGGAACCCAAATTCTGGAGCCAGACTGCCCCAGTCAAAATCTTGGCTCTTATTAGATGTACAAGATGTATAATCCTGGGTAATTACTTAACTAACTGGTGCCTCAGTGTCTCCTTTTCAGCCAGGAGCTAATTATAGGTCTTACCTTTTAGCTTTTTTGTGAGGAAAGGATGAATGAATATGAATATGAATAAAGCACTTAGAATATTGCTGGCCACATTTGTAATTACTCAATAAGCTTTAATGACTATTACTGAATTGGTGTGAACTAATTCAGTCAATTGGTACTGAACTATTAGACAATAAACATATCTTACCTTAAAACAATACAATTGATTACTTGGTTTTAAAAAAAAATAACTTTGAGGATATTTCATTACTTATTTTTCCACAAGGATTTACCCCTCATTTCTAATTCAGGAGAGATTTTCTTCAGGGCATTTTGTTTCCTGTAAGTACTTTTATTTTTACCCCTGCAGGGTAAGGATAGTTATTCATCTCAAATGATGAAACAAATGAAAACAATGCTGTCTGAAATTAGTTTGGTTAATTTGTTTTTCTCTTTCCAAATCTTCTCTCTCAGCTCTACCTGAAAATACTTGGTTTATTCTTCTGACAAGCTTATCCCCTCCTAAGCTGTGTTTCTTTACAGCTGGATTGCAGTGTGTCAAAACTGCTGGGTTCTAATCATGAGCCTCTTTTCAAAGATTCAGTTGCTTCCCAGTAGCTGAATACTTACATCCATCCACCGGCTGTTACTGTCAGTATCCTGCGGCCTCCTCATGTGAGGAGTTCCCAAGTTCTTTTTATTTCAGCAACTTAATGAGCACTTTGAGTTGTGAATACCATTTTCTCTGTGAGCCCAGGGCCATAAATCCCTTCAAGTCTCCCCGCTCCACCCATACTATGAGTGGGGGGAAGCTGAGTCTCTTCCCACCCCACCATTCTTGCTCTTGGCAGATCAACAAAATTCTCTCAGCTCCTGTGAACTCTAGCCATTACCAGTCCTACAATCTCAACATCTCTCTCTGCTTCCTGTTCAGAATCAAATGTAACTTTTCTAGACACAATTTGTGACAGCAGATCTATCATACAGCAAGATGATCAAATCGGGGAAACCCTTCCAAGAGTGTCGAGTAGAAAAATATGCTGTGCACAAATAAACAGTTTACCTGCAAACTTGTATCCTTGAGCTCTCCCGTCACTTCCTTTTGAGAGTATCTGGGGGTTTTCCCTAAGACAAAGGAGGATATTAAATCATATTTCTATCCTATAATTTGCAAAGCTTTTGGTATTGTTAGGTATGTACTACTCAGTAACTATAGTTTTCCTTCCCCTTTCTACCTCCTGTGCTATATATATTTCCACTTTTCAAATATACATACACTTTTTCCCAAAGTGGCCCCATAATACAGAATATTCCTTAATTTGCTGCTTTCTAAACCTAATATGTAGTGTTGCATCTATCCCATAAGTACCAGCAATGCACATGGGATTTGTAATCTCACTATCTAAGTATGTATACATATCATTTCCTCCATTCAGCACTGTATTAAATCAGGCAAATTCATCTTTTTAACCCTTGCCTATCTGTAAAATGGGGATAGTGTCTACCTCATTGGGTTATTTTGAGGATACGATATGATACAGTAAGCCCTTATCACATCGCCTAGCAATTGGAAAGCAATCTGTATTAAAGCTATAAATATAATTATTAATTACATCATTATTATTTAACAAATTTGTTTCATTTTTTAAAATGGCCAAAAATGCTATTTCATTTTATGAATTAATGAATCTCAGAGTGTCCAAATAATTTTCTATTAATGACTCTTCAGATGGTTTCTAATTTTTTAATATTAGAAACTGTGATGATGGACAGTCTCACATGGTCATCTCTGCACATGTATGGCTATTTTTCTGTTGGCAATTTTCTTCCCAAATTCTCAGTAACCCTGGAGAGTGTGTGTAGAGATTAAAAAAAAATTTTTTTTTTTCCCTTTCACTAAAATGTTCCTCTTGCACATCTTTTGGCCAACCTGGGCAGGAGGAATAAAACTGCAACTTCACCCAACTATTGAACATTGCCTCCAGTCCTGCCCCAACAAGAAGCCTGGCCAGAGAACCCAGACGCCATGAAGCCCTTCCTCAGCCCTGCTCATGCAGAGAGCCAAGCAAGCCAGCACTCTGGCCCAACTGTTGAGCCTGAAGACAGTCTGAAGAAAGACCCTGGGCAGCCTCTAAGTCTGACCAGTGGAACTGCCCACCATAGAGCCCAGCCTACAACCTTGCCAGTGGTGGAGCCCAGCCAGTGACACCACCCAAAGGTGGAGCATACCCTGCAGTCCCACCTAACCAGGGAGCTTAGAAGGCAACCCCAAAGGACCACAGAACAGTCTTCAACCACATTCAGCTGGGGGCCTAGCCCAAACGGAGAATCCAGCCAACAGCCTAGTTTGACAGCAGAGATAGCCAATGGGCTAACCTGATGATAAAGCCCAGTCTGAAGCTCCATTCAACTTTGCGGCACAGCCTCGGACCTCATCTAATGGCAAAGCCCTGTCTATGGGTCTGCCTGAACAGGGAGTCACAGTGGCCCTGCCTGAATATGGAGTCAGCCAGTGGCACCAACAGGGTCATGGAGCACAGCCTGACCAGAAGTGATGGCAGAGCCAGCCAGTGGCCCCACCTGATGGTGAAGGATAGCCAGCAGTCCCGCCTGATAGGTAGCCCTACCTGAATGTGTAGCACAGCCAGCAGGCCCACCCAACCACAAAGCCCAGCTAGCAACAGCCCCATTCCCACCTCAGAGTACTGACAATGGCCTCACCCAACTAAAGGCTCTGATAGCAAGCCCAGCCTTCCCATGGAGACTACCAGCTGATCCAACTAGTACCTCAAGCTGACCTGACTATCTCTCCCTACCAAAGTGAACCTATAAAATCTGGAAGAAAAGACCACTTATTCAAATGTGTAGATACCAACGCGAAGATATAAGGATCACAAATAGCTAAGCATAACAGCACCCAAGGGGACTAATGAAGCTCTAATAATTGACCCTAAAGAAATGGTGATATGAATTCTCTGAGAAAGAATTCAGAATAAGCTTCTTAAAGAAGTTCAACAGACATAAGAGCACACTAACAACTAAATAAAATTAGGAAAACAATGCATAAGCAAAATGAGGAGAACAAAGAAACGCCACACACACAAAAAAACCCAGAAACTAAAGAGCTGAAGAATACAGTGACTGAAATTTAAAATTCAGTGGAAAACTTCAACAGCAGATTTGACAAAGCAGAGAAAAGAAACAACATTCAGGTATACGAATTAATACTGTTAAAATGTCCATATTACCCAAAGCCATCTATAGATTCAGTGCAATCCTTACCAAAAATCCAGTGGTATTTTTTACAGACACAGAAAACAAAACCCTATAATTCATGTAGAACTACAGAACACCCCCAAATAGCCAAAGGAATCTTGAGAAAGAAGAACAAAACTGGATATACAGTTGATCCTTAAACAACACAGGTTTGAACTGCACAGGTCCATTCACATATAGATTTTTTACAGCACAGTACTGTAAATTTATTTTCTCTTCCTTATGATTTTTTAATAGTATTTTATTTTCTCTAGCTTACTTTACATAAGAATATATAATATGTATATAATACATATAACATATAAAGTATGTGTTAATCAGTTGTTTATGTTTTTGGTAAGGCTTCCAGTCAACAGTAGGCTATTAAGTTTTGTAGGAGTCAAAGTTATACATGGATTTTCAACTGCATAGGGAGTCAATGCTCCTAACCTCCATATTGTTCAAGGGTCAACTGTGTATGTCTCAGCTATACAGAAAAAGGGTAATGTTAACCTAATCTTCCCACTTGAGGCATCAAAATATTAATTTTTAAAAAGTATCAAGATAGTACAAAAGAAAACAAAAAATAAGAAAAAATAATGTCAAATCATTAAAAATAGTTTATGTTAACATTTTTTATATATTTCTGTACTTTTTTTCCCTTTTGCTATTACAAAAGAACTTAGAATCTGGCACAGAATTAATGGTCAATAAATATTACATGTATTGTTTATAGCTGTGGGTGTCTGAGTTCTGAGTACCATAATGAATGAGTCTATCTAAATCAGGGCTCTAGGGCACATGGGTGTCTCAGTGCTTAAGCCTCTGCCTTCGGCTCAGGTCATGATCTCAGGGTCCTGGAATCAAGTCCCACATGAGGCTCTCTGCTTAGCAGGGAGCCTGCTTCCCCCCTACCCTGCCTGCCTCTCTGCCTACTTGTGATCTCTTTATCAAATAAATAAATAAAATCTTTAAAAAATAAATAAATAGGGCACCTGGGTGGCTCAGTTGGTTGAGAGACTGCCTTCACCTCAGGTCATGATCCCAGACTTCCAGGATCGAGTCCCGCATCGGGCTCCCAGCTCTTTGGGGAGTCTGCTTCTCCCTCTGATCTTCTCTTCTCTCATGCTCTCTCTCACTCATTCTCTCTCAAATAAATAAATTAAATTAAATAATTAAAATAAATAAATAAATAAATAAATAAATAAATAAATAAACCAGAGCTCTTACCGAGCATTATCTGGAGGGTGTCTGTGTGTGTTGTATATATACACACATTATATTCATACATACATACTTTATTAGGGCAATTTTACGATGACTCCAAAGTTGTGAGGAAAATACAGAGATTTCCCATGTATCCCCCTACTGCTAATATGAATGGCCTCTCCTACTATCAAGAACCAGCACCAGTGTGGTACATTTGTTACAGCCAATTAACCTACATGGATGCATCATAATTGCCCAAAGTCCATGGTTTACATTAGCATTCACCCTTGGTGTACATCTATGGGTTTTGGCAAATGTATAATGACATGTATCCACCATTATAGTATCATACAGAATAACTTCACTGCCCCCCAAATTTTTTATGCTCTATTTAATTATCATCATATCCCCCACTCCTATCCTAGCAATAAATGACCCTTTTACTGTCTCTATAGTTTTGCCTTTTCCAGAATGTCATATAGGTGGAATCGTGAAGTTTGTAGCCTTTTCCAGTTGTATTATTTCACCCAGTAATATTCATTTAAGCAAATGCAAAAATAATATGCATGTCTTTTTATGGCTTGATAGCTATTTCTTTTTAGCAACAAATAATAAACCATTGTTTGGATGAACCATATTTTATATATGTGTTCACATACTGAAGAACATTGTGGTTGGTTAAAGACTGGCCAACTGTGAATAAAACTACTATAAACATCCATATGCAGGTTTTTGTGTGGACATGTTTTTAGTTTCTCTGAGTAAATACCAAGGAGTGCAATGATATGTATGGTAAGAGTATGTTTAGTTTTAGTAAGAAACCACCAAACTGTTCTCCAAAGTGGTTATACTATTTTGCATTTCTGCAAACAAAGAATAAAAGTTGCTATTGCTCCACATCTTGCTAGCATATGGGGGTGTTTTGGATTTTGGCCAATCTAAAAGTGTATAGGTCATCTCACTATTGTGTTAATTTGCAATTCCTTAATGACATACATGATATATGAAGGTGAGCATATTTTCATATGCTTATTTACTGCATAGGTACTTTGGTGAAGTGTCTATTGAAGACTTTTTCCCATTTTTTTTTTTTTAGGTATGCTTCACGCTTGGAAGCCAACACAGAGCTTAAATTCACGACCCTGAGATGAAGACCTGAGCTGAAATCAAGAGCCAGGCGCTTAACTGACTGAACCACCCACATACCCGACTTTTTCCCATTTTTAAATTGGGTTCATTTATGTATTCTTTTCAGAAGTTTTTCTATATATTTTAGATAACAGTCCTTTATCAGATAAGCCTTCTGCAAATATTTTCCCTCAGTCTATAGCTTGTATTGTATTTCTCTTCTAAGTGTCTTTTGTAGAAAGGAAGTATTTAATTTAAATGAAATTTAACTTATCAATTATTTCTTTCATGTTTTTCATGTCTTTGATCTTGTATCAAAACAGGCATCCCCATATCCAAGGTCATCTAGATTTTCTTCTGTTATTTTCTAAAAGTTTTGATAGTTTTATCTTTCACATTTAGATGTATGATCCATTTTGAATTAAATTTTGTGAAGGATGTTAATGTCTGTGTCTAGATTCATTTTTTGCTGGTGGATGTCCAGTTGTTCCAGCACCATTTGTTAAGCAGACTGCTTAGTTAACTATATATATAGTTAGTTTTTGTCAAACATTAGTTAACTATATTTATGGGGGATCTATTTCTGGGTTCTTTGTACTGTTCCATTGATCTATATGTCCATTCTTTCACCAATACTTTTAGGGTCCGTGATCAAAGGAACGAGACTGATATAAAGCGAAAATCAAGCAAAAGCTTTATTTCACGCCAAGCATCAAAAATCAAACTGACCAGTCAGGGCTGTCTCTTACGAAAAGGTGACGACGATGACCCCGGCAAGTCTGCTCCCAACGTGGCTGCTCTGGGCGAGGCCTTTCTGCAGAAGAGGCCACTCTGGATGAGGCCACTTCCAGGATGGGGCCGCAGCTGATGAGGTCGCTCCTCAGACAGGGCTGCTCCCTGGAATGGCTGCTCCCCGGACAAGGCTGCTCCCCGGACAGGGGCTGCTCCAGCGAGGCCGCTCCTCGGACAAGGCTGCACACAAAAAGAGGCTACTCTGGAGGAAGCCTCTTCCCTGATGATGCTGCCTCCCGCAGGGTTGCTCACCGAGGAAGCCTCTTTCCAGATGAAGCTGCTCCCCAGAATGGCGCAGCCCCGTCTAGGCTGCGGCTCAGGGTATCAAGGCCGCTTCTGGCGGTGAGGCCGTTCGCAACGAGGTTGCTGGCGTCTAGGCCGTTCCCTATATCCACTGCTGAGGACCGTGGTGTGTGGGCGGGGCCGCCGGTGTCAGGGCCGCTGGCGTCTCAGGGCTGCTGGCGTGCTGGGACCGATGGCAGCTCGGGTCCGCTGGCGGCTCTTCTAGCTCTGACAAGAGCTGTTACAACTCTCACAGCTCTTACAAGAGCTGTTACAGCTCCTACAGCTCTTACAAGAGCTGTTACAGCTCTCCTTCTTCTGCTCCCGCCGACTCTCCTTCTTCTGCTCCTTCTTCCTCTGACAGCTCTCCTTCTTCTGCCCTCTTGCCAGCCTCGCAGACCAACCTTTATGGGGGTGGTTGAGCCCCGCCCCTACACAGGTAGCCAATTGAATCACAATTTCCCCAGTGGATATACCCACGCCCCACCGATTGGACGTCTCCACCTGGCCTGCCCCGCCCCTACTTCCGGGGTCCACAAGCTAGTTCCTCTGGGAGGGGTAGGCCCTTACAATACAACAGTCTTGCTTTATATTAGCTTTATTTTATTTTTATATATTTATATATATTTTATATATTTATTTTATATATTTATATATTATATAATTTATATCTTTATAAAATTTTATATTTATATTAGTTTTATATTAGCCAAATTAGCTTTTTATTATATTTTGAAGTTGAGTAGTATCAGTCCTCCAGCTTTTGTTTTTCTCCTTTGATGTTGTGTTGATTATTCTGGGTCTTTGCCTCTCTATGTAAATTTTAGAATCTGTTAATATTCAGAAAATAATTTTGGAGCATTTTGATGGAGATTGTGTTATATCTATAGATTAATTTGGGAAGAACTGACATCTTGACAATATTATGTCTACCTATCCATGAACATGAAATATGTCTCCATCGATTTAGTTCTTTGATTTTGTTCACTAGAATTTTATAGTCTTCCTCATATGTATCTTGTGCATATTTTGTTAGATTTATATCTAAATATTTTTGGGGGGGTGATAATGTAAATGGTATTGTGTTTTCAGTTTTAAATTCTACTTGTTCATTGCTGGTGTACAGGAAAGTGATTACTACTTTTGTACTCTGTATCCTTGCTATAATCGCTTATCAGCCAAGAGTATTTTTGTCAACTCTCTCAGATTTTCTACCAAAATGGTTATGTCATCTGTAAACAAAGATGGATTTATTTCTTTCTTCTCCATTACTAAAACATTTATTTCCTTTTCTTGTCTTAATGCATTATCTGGGACTTCCAGTACAAATTTGAGAAAGTGTGGTGAGAGACATCCATATCTTGTTCCTGATATTAGTGGGAATGCTTCTAGTTTCCTACCATAAGTATGATATTAACAGGATTTTTTTGTACATTTTTTTTCAAGTAAAAAGTTCTTTATTCCTAATATACTGAGAGTTTTTATGAATGGGTAATGGATTCTCCTCATCTACTTATATGATCAAATAATTTTTGTTTTCTTAGCTTGTTGATGTGACAGATTATATGAATTGAGTTTCAAATGTTGAGCCAGATTTGCATATCTGGGATAAATCCCACTTGGGTGTGATGTATAATTATTTTTGCACATTGTGTTGGATTTAATTTGCTTATATTTTGTTGAGGATATTTTTCTAAGATTTTATTTATTTGTTTGACAGAGAGAGATCACAAATAGGCAGAGAGGCAGACAGAGAAAGAGGGGGAAGCAGGCTCCCTGCTGAGCAGAGAGTCCAATGTGGGGCTCAATCCCAGGATCCTGAGATCATGACCTGAGTGGAAGGCAGAGGTTTTAATCTACTGAGCCCCTTGTTGAGGATTTTTGCATCTACGATCATGAGAAATTGGTTTGTACTTTTTTTTTTTTTTTTCTTTTTCTTGACAATATGTTTTTCTGGTTTAGTCATTAGGGTAATGCTGGCCTCATAAAATGATTTAGAAATTATTCTCTCTGCTTTTATCTTCTGGAAGAGATTGTGGAGGATTGATATAAATTCTTCCTTAAATATTTGGTAGAAATACCCAGTGAACCCATCTGGGCTTGGTGCTTTCTGTTTTGGAATACTTATTGATTCAATTTCTTTAATTGATATATACCTATTCAAATTGTCTATTTTTTCATGCATGAGTTTGGCAGATGGCTTCTTTCAAGAATTCTTCCATTTCCTCATTGTGTTAAATGCATGGGCATGGAATTATTATATTCCTTAATTATCCTTTAATGTCCATAGGATCAGTAACAATGTTCCTTCTTCTTTTTCTGATATGAGTAATTTGTGTATTCTCTCTTAGGTAGCCTGGCTAGAGGCTTATCAATTTCATTGATATTTTCAAAGAACCACCTTTTGGTTTTGTTGCTTATCTGTATTGATTTCCTATTTTCAATTTCACTGAATTCTGTTCTCATTTCTATAATTTCTTTCTTCTGTTTACTTTGCAATTAATTTTTCCATTTTCTAGGTAGAAATTTAGATTATTGATTTTAGGTCTGTCTTCTTTTCCAATATATCATTCCATGCTATAAATTTCTAAGTTAATGCTTTTACTGCATCCACAAATTTTAACAAATTGTATTTTCACTTCTATTTAGTACAAAATATTTTAAGACTTATCTTTAGATTTCTTCCTTGACCTATGTGTTATTTAGAAGTCTTTTGTTTAATCTGCAATTTTGGATTTTTTTAGCCATCTTTCTACTACTGATTTCTAGTTTAATTCTATTGTGGTCTAAGATCATACATTATATAACTTCTATTCTTTTAAATTTGTTAAGGTATGCTTTGTGATACAGAATATTGTTTATCTTGGTGACTGTTCCATATGAGCTTGAGAACGTGAATCCTGCTGTTGCTAGATGAAGTAGTCAATAAGTGTCAGTTATATCCAGTTGATTGATGGCACTGTTAGGTTCCATTGTGTCCTTGTTGATTTTTATTTTGACTATTATATCTGCCCATTTATGAAAGAGTGATGTCGAAATCTAAAACTATAATAGTGGATTCATCTATTTCTACTTCCAGTTTTATTAGTTCTGGCTTCACATATTTTGACACTCTGTTTTTAAGAGCATACACATTAGGGATTTTCATGCCTTTTGGAGAACTGAACTCTTTACCAGTATATAATGCCCCATTTTACTCCTAATAACTTTCCTACCTTTGATGTTTATTTTGTCTCAAATTAATATAATGCTGTTTTTCTAAATTAGTGTGAGCATGGTATGTTTTTCTCTATCCATTTACTTTTTTAAAAACTATTTTATTTATTTATTTATTTGACAGAGAGAGAGATCACAAGTAGGCAGAGAGGCAGGCAGAGGGAGAGAAGGAAGCAGGCTCCCTGCTGAGCAGAGAGCCTCATGTGGAGCTCGATCCCAGGACCCTGAAATCATGACCTGAGTCGAAGGCAGAGGCTTAGCCCACTGAGACATCCAGGCGCCCCTGTCCATTTACTTTTAATCAACATGTGTCTTTATATTTAAAATGTGTTTCTTTCTTTCTTTTTTTTTTTTTTTTAAGTAGGCTTTAGGCGCAGCATGGAGCCCAACATAGGGTTTGAACTGATGACCCTGAGATTAATACCTGAGCTGAGATCAAGAGCTGGTCACTTAAATGACTGAGCCACCAAGGCACCCCTAAAATGGGTTTCTTGAACATAACATACACTTGGGCCCTGTTTTTTAATCCACTCTTTTGTGGTTTTTAACTGAGCATCATATGTAATTCCATCATTTTTATTCCTTTCTTAGCATACCAGGTAGTTATTTTACTTTTTTAATGGTTGCTTAAAGTTTGTAATATACATTTATGACTTAACAAAGTCCAACTTCAAGTAATACTATACCACTTGACAAGTAATGGAAGGAATTTATAATAACAATAACCATAATTCTTCCCTCTTGTCCCTTATATTATTGCTATCATTCATTTCACTTACATATGAGCACACACACACACACAGACATATAAATACACACATCATTGAAGACATTGTTGTTATTATTATTTTAAGCAAATAGTTATCTCATAGGTTAACTAAGAATAGGAAAATAAAAGTTTTGTTTTATGTTCACTCCAGTATTCTTCCTCCCTTTAGGTAGATCTGAGTTTCTATATCTTTTCCTTCTCTCAGAAGAACTTTAAATATTTCTTGCAAACAGGTCTACTGGCAATAAATTCCCTCAAATTTTGTTTGAGAAACTCTTTATGTCTACTTTACTTTTGATGGATAATTTTGTAAGGTATATAATCCTAGGTTGGTCTTTTTCTCTCAGTACTTTAAATATTTTACTGTATTCTCTTCTCACTTTTATAATTTCTGAAGAAAATCTGGCTGTAATTCTTATCCTTGATCTTCCATAGTTAAGGTGTTTTTAACTTTGGCTTCTTTCAAGATTTTTCCTTTAATTTTTTGTAGTTTGAAAATGATTATGCCTACATGTAGGTTTTTCTGGCATATAATCTACTTGTTCTCTGAGCCTCCAGGATCTGTGGTTCAGTGTTTGACATTAATTTGATAAAATTATCAGTCAGTAATGTTCCAAATATTTTGTCTGTTCCTTTTTTTTTCTTTCTGGTCTTCTCGTTATGTATGTGGTACACCTTTTGAAGTTGTCTCAGAGCTCTTGGATGTTCTTTCAGTCTTCTCTTTTAGCTTTTCTATTTTAAGAAGTTTCTGTTGACATATCCTCAGGCTCAAAAATTCTTTTGTTTGCAGTATCCAGTCTACCAATAAGCCCACCAAAGGCATTCTTCATTTCCATTACAGTACATACCAGTATGAAGAAAAGCTTTGCAACAACATACTTTTAAATTTCTGCCATCTCTGTCTGAACTTGCATAGGTTACTTAAGCTCTGCAAGCATCACACTTTTCATCCAAAAACTGGCCTAAGGATTATAACTAATGTTCATGAAATATTTAGTAGAGTATCTTAAACATAATGAGTTATTGATAAGTGGTTAATGTATTATTATTATCATCATTTGCAGTATTAGTAGTACCATATTGTACTCTCTCTTTGGCAGTCAATGCTTAAAGAGGAAGTGCCAGTGCTAAAACTAATGAAATAATAAGGCTTTTTTACCACTCTAATTATAAACACCACTAGGCCATCCATAAATAATTACTGAGCACCTGCTATATGCACAATCTTGAGAAAAACAAGAGATAAGAGACATAAGCCCTTCCAAAGTGACCTAAACTCAACATTTTCAAACTTGAATTTGTATTTTTTTCTCCAGAGTTCTTTATCTCAGTGAATCACACCATTACACAAACCAGATACTTAGATTCATCCATGATTCTATCCTCTTTCTCACCCTATTATCTAATCTTCCAACAAGTCTTGCTGATTTAACACAAAATATCTCTCTACTGGGTTGAATAGAATTCCCCCAAATTCATATTTACCCAGAACCTGTGAATATAACTTTATTCAGAAATTAGGATGATCCTTAATCCAAAGACTGGCATCCTTATAAAAAGAGGAAAACTTGGATACAGATACACAAGGGAGAAACCCATGTGGAGTCAGAGGAAGAGACTGGAGTGATACATTTACAAACCAAGAAATCAAGGATTTCAAGTAACCACCATAAGCAAATGGGAGACAAAGTAGGATTCTATCCTAAAGAGCATGACATTACCAATACTTTGATTTCAGACTTCCAACTACCAAAACTGTTTTAAGACTCTCCAGTCTGTAGTGCTTCGTTATAGCAAACCTAAGAAACAGATACACTATCTCCTCTTATCACCTACTCTAGACTACTATCATCTCACTTGTACTACTGCAGATGCTTTCTGCCTTTACCTATCAAAACCTGAGGCAAAGATTAAGTACTGATGTTTGCTTTTTGGGGCAAGGAGATTGAGGATATAGCAAGTAAGAGAAAGATGGGAAGTAATCCAAGGTGATGCATTATTATGTTAGTCTCATCATGATGAACCACAAAGCAGACATACCTAGTTACTCAACCACGTGAATTATCTCTAGACATGATATTCAAAGAAAATGTGCCAAGGTATAATCTACAGAAGAGAGGAAAGAGAGATAATTTATTCATTTGGCTTCTTCCTATCCCCTGTTTACCAATGATCAAAGTGACTTCACATAGAGTTAACTTTCAAACACTTTGGAGTGCCATTATCTGGCCCCTGTGGCTCACATCCACTAAAGTTGACTTCATACAAATCCATAATTAGCTGGAAAAAAGAGAAACTCAGAGCATGTGGCTAACTGATTTCGTTTTTTAGCAGTCACCAAAAGGGAAGCCTGAGCCTTTCAGGTAAGTGTCTAGTAGACCCCAGGGATTACAACCACAAAAGGCCCAAGTCACTCAAGCTGGAGTGAAGCAATTAGCTGAAGGTCTAAGAAAGGATGGTTCAGAGGGAGGTGTATAGCAGGTATCTGATACATGTCCTAACAGTATTTTCTACATCTACTGATATCCAATTATTTTACTATCTACACTGCAACCATAATAACCTATTTCTAGGATATAGCCCGATTTACTTAGAATTCTTCAGTGAATTTCCATTGCTTTTAGGATGATGTCTTAGTCTATTTGAACTCTATAATGGAATATCATAGACTATGTGACTTAAACAACAGGAATGTATTCTTTCATAGTTCTGGAGGCTAGAAGTACAGTTGGACTTTGGTGAAGACTCTTTTCCTTATTTGGAGATGACCACCCTCTGGCTGTGTCCTTACATGGCAGACAGAGAATGGCAAAGAAGAAGGTGGGGGTTGGGGAAGGAGAAAGGGATAAGGGGAGAACAGACTTCTGGGGTCTTTTCTTATTAGGGAACTAAACCCATCATGAAGGCCCTCTCTTATGACCTCATCTAAACCTACTTTTTTCCTAAGTTCCCACCTCCCAATATTATCACATTAGAGGTTAGAGCTTCAACATATGGACTTTGGAGAACACAGCATTCAGTTCATAGCAGGCAAAGACTGAAGTCTTTAATATGACCTACATGTTTTGGATTCTATTGCCTCAAGCCCTTCTCAAACAACATCCCTATGTTCTCTGCACCAAAACCATGATGCTATGCATTCAGTTCCCCACACTTACCACTCTATCTTCTACCAGAGGAGCTTTGCATATGCTACTATCATTGTCTGGAATGTTCTTCCCTATCCTCCAACCTCACTTTACATAGTTAATTCCTATATTCCTTCAGACTGATGAACAATATTCATTGCTTTAGGGAAAACTTTTCTTACCTACCTAGCTTCAAAGTTTCCCCTATCACAAGTTCTCACATCCATGTACCTCATCTTATCTTACTTACTACAGATATGTTTAAATGTATTCACATAATCTTTGATTAACTTCTAGATCTTCCAATATAACATAAGTTCCACGAGGATATAAATCTGCTTTGTCTGTTTGTTTTGTGGAGCTGTATCATAAACCAAGAAGGTAGCATTGTGTCTGGTGCCTGTCTGGTGCCTAGACTAGATATTCAAAAAATGTTGTTGAATAAATTCCTTAAGGATTTAAGAACTAGTTTTACAGATAGGGAATATCCATAAAAGATAATATATACAAATATGACTTGATATTTAAGTGTTCAAGTAAAAACTCAAGCCAAGAAGATCTATAATAGTATAGAAGAGAGCACAGTCCTGAAGGATAAGGCAACTTGAAGCTACCAAAGAGGATCTGAGAGTGGACCTAGAAAGTGAAGAAAAATAAGTTTAGATATAATCAGAAAAGAGGAAGTAGGTCCTTCTCTGATGAAATATGCTAATGTTAGTTGTTGTTCTTCAATTTTTTTTCTCTTTGTCCAGGTGCTTTTCATATGAGTGATGCTATCTTGGCATAATATCTCATTCTGGTAATTCTCAACCTCCCACTGTGATATAATTTATTTACTTGGTTAGAGTGGAAAAAATTAGGCATTTGTAATAAATATGGTACAAACCCATTGTAAATTACAACTTATGTACCACTACTACCTCATATCTCACATAATTCTATTTGCATAGCAATCTTTATGTTAGTTATATAATCACAAAAATACCAGACAGTAAGAATACAATTCAAAAGTCATTATTAAAAGAAACTTATAGAAGAGGACACAGCTGAAACACTATTATACTTAGACAATCATACATGTGTGTTATTGTTATGATTGTTGATATTTTGTTTAAGAAGTGATATATTTAAAATAAACTTTAGGAAGAATTATTTTGTTATGATACAACTAATTCTTCAGATTAAAATTTTCCAATAAACTATGACATATTTGAAAGATATATTTGCAAATTGCATTTTGGTATTTCAAATTGTAATTTACTAGAAAATTAAAATGTAGCACATGCTATATAATAAGGACCTATTGAGCATGTTGACAACCATCAATTCCTCTGCTGTTCTGTGCCAAATTGTGTCTTCAGTGTTAAACATCTGAGCTTTTCCACAGTCCTAGTTTTCCCAATTTATCCCCTCTCCAATCACACCTTCATCTTATTCTTTTGAATGAACATAAATCTTCACATTTCCAAATATAAGACTGATTTATCTGTCTGTGATTACCTTCTGATCTGGCAGTGAACCAGTGACTTAGAAGTCCCTTTGGACTTCGGGATTGCCTTTGGAATTGTCTATAAAAAAGCTGAGGAAATTAATATCAAAATCTATGTTAAAAAACAACAACAAAAAAAAACTGTTAGTAAAGTCCAGAAGATGAGTGAGGAAACTGCTATTGGAGTCTAGAAAAAATGGTGAACTGTGCTTGTAGTAATGAAAAAATTAACAAAAAGTTCACCTATGAAATAAAAAATATACATAATTGTGAATCTGCTAAGGTTATTTCTAGACAAAATGTTTTAAATGTCAGTTGTCTTCTTTTAATAATATACAATGAAATGCAGGAAGCAAGAGATGAGCTAAGGCGAGAATTGCTAAGTTTTCAAGCAGAATTAGAAGAAATACAGAGCAGCCAAGATCTCTGAGTTGGAATATAAAAACTATTTCTCATTTCCAGTCCTTCTAGACAGAAAAAGATTCCCAGAGAAAGAAATGGTTCCTGGGTAAATATCCCATCGAGGCGATAAGACCTCTGAAATAGTCAAGACAATACCTATTAGACCCTTTCACTTTGACAGAAGACTTTTGTGTATGTAGCTTTTGTTTAATAGAGTAATATATAATCTAATCCATAGAAAATCTATGGCATTTTTAAAAAAAGACTTGGATCAGGGACAGAGAACTCAAAAGCAAAATTAGTCTCTGGGACCTAACTCTACAGGCAGGAAACTGGATGAGAAACCTACTCAGCCATTTTTTATTAAAACTAAAAGATTTCTCAGAGGGTAGAGCCAAAACCTGTGAAGTACAGAGAATTAGAGAACCACTCAGAACTGGATCTAATAAAGGAATAGTCCTCAAGATAGCAGTAGACATATGGAGATCTGGCTATATTTCATAATTGCTATGACCCAACAACTTGTATGTCTCCTGTTCTTTGAATGGGGTCTTTTCCCCTTCTCATTACTGCATATTGTGTTGGGATAGGGGGCAAATAACTTTTTTTTTTTTTTTTTTTTCAATTAACAAGTAGGAAAGACGAGATTCATTAGGGTCACAGGACATTTGTGGTATTACGTTACTAAACAGTGACCCCAAGGGATTAACTTCCTTGTATTCATGTCTTAGTGCAGGACATTCCAAAACTGATCCTGATCATGGCCATATGACTTGCTTTAGCATATGTGATATTAGCAAATGTGACACAAGCAGAGAATCAAAAGTACTTCTGAATTAGGATTTTTTTTTTAATCTCTTGGAGCATTTTTACTTACTATGTGGAAAAGTCTGAACTAGCTTCCCCATGAATAAAAGAGCATATATATAGAAGTGCAAGTCCTTTCCATCACAAATTAAGCCCGAAACACAAATGAACCCACCTGAAGCAGCACCAAGTCAGCTCAGCTCATATTATAAGCAAATAGATGATTGTGTTTTAAGCAACTAAGTTTTGGGGGCAGTCTGTTATGGAACCACAGATAATAGACATACTTGCTATCTCAAGCTCCTAGGTACACCATATGTAATATTCTTTTCTCTGTGTCTTTCAAAAATGAAGATTTCCCAGCCATTTTACTATTTAACCTATACATGCCATGTATAACATTATTGTATCTCTCCATAAAAGACTGTAGGCACTTAATGCTAAACCTAGATCTTATTTTATATTCTTAGCATCCAACATAGTATTGTCACAGAGAAGGACAGTTATGAATTTGAATATGAATGAATGGCCATAATTTTTTCATATGTCCAATACTAGATTTTGGGCTTGTTATCAAGAATTAATGCTAATAATCAAAATAATTTCTCTCAGGAAGATAACCAGTTTTTTCATTACATTTTACAATTTATATTAAAAGATTTCATTTTGCATAGGCTCTTACTAATATTTTATATATTTGGACACAGACTGTGGAGAATGCAATTCTTGACATATTTTGTTCTTAATCCCAGATCTTATCTAGAAATATTCTTGTTCTATTTTTTAAAGATTTATTTATTTACTTGACACAGAGAGAGAGAGAGAGCACAAACAGCGGGAACTGCAAGCAGAGGGAGAGGGAGAAGCAGGCTCCCTGCTGAGCAGAGAGACAGATGTGGGCCTTGATCCAGGGATCCTGGGATCATGACCTGAGCCAAAGGCAGATCCTTAATTGACTGAGCCACCCAGGCGCCTTACAATATCCTTGTTCTAAAACTGAAGATAAAGGTCGTGTCTAAGGGATACTTTGTAATTAAAAATATTTTGTAATAAGCAAAAAGTACTCTTATTACAGCCTGGTATGATAAAGGACACATGCAACAGTAAGAAATTACCCATGCTAGGTTTCTAGAATTCAAGAGTCTTTCAAGAACCCATGTCTTCCACTCCTCACCCCTGGTTCCAAATCCTCCCAGTTTCCATCATGAAATTCATTATTGGAAGTTAAATAGTGCGGTAGTTAAGTCCCTGGTTTCTGAAATCCAATTGTGCAAGTTTAACTCATGGCTCTGACACTTCCTAGGGCCATGATTCAGAATACATTATTTAGCTTGTCAGCATTTCAATTTCCTCCTCTGCTAAATGGGTATAGGAATTTCATGTACCGAAATATGTGAAGATTAAAATTTTATTTACAAATGGTGAAAAGCACTTAGCAGGGAAACTAGCACTTTGCCAACCTCCCAAAAATGTTAGCTCCTACTACAGCAAAGAGTTTGGTTTTGGAGTCTGCTTTCCAGTAAGTACTTTGGTTTGTCATTTTGTCCCTTATTGAGTTTGGATTCAAGTCCCTAGACATTTTTACTCACAGACAATTGTACCATATTTCTACAAGAGGACCAGTGTCCCATAATTCCATGAAAGACTTAATATTTGGAAGGGAAGTTTGGATAACATATGATTGAGGTATATTTTAATTTAATCCCTGCAGATACCAGGAAAAAACAATGTTGATTATTATTATTATTATTATTTTTTTTTTTTTAGAAGGGAAATTGTGGCAGGATACAAAATCAATGTACAGAAAACAGTTGCTTTCTTATACACTAACAATGAAAATATAGAAAGGGAAATTAGAGAATTGATTCCATTTTCTGTAGCACCAAGAACCATAAGATACCTGGGAATAAATCTAACCACACAGGGAAAAGGATCTGTACATGAGGAACTACAGAACATTCATGAAAGAAACTGAAGAAGACACAAAAGATAGAAAAGCATTACATGCTCATAGATCAGAAGAATAAACATTGTTAAAATGTCTATACTTCCCAGAGATATTTATCCTTTAAATGCCATCCTGATCAAAATTGCACCAACACTTGAAAAGTGCTGGAACAATCCTAAAATTTGTATGGAATCAGAAAGACCCTAAATCGCTAAGGACTTGTTGAAAAAGAAAAACAAAGCTGGGGGCATCACGTTGCCTGATTTCAAGCTTTATTACAAAGCTGTGATCACCAAGAAGGCATGGTATTGGCACAAAAACAGACACATAGATCAATGGAACAGAGTAGAGAGCCCATATATGGACCCTCAAATCTATGGTCAAATAATCTTAGAAAAAGCTGGAAAAAATATCCATTGGAAAAAAGACAGTCTCTCCAATAAATGGCACTGGGAAAATTGGACAGCTATGTTAGAAGAATGAAACTTGACCAGTCTCTTACACAAATAATAAACTCAAAATGGATGAAAGACCTCAACGTGAGAGAGGAATCCATCAAAATCCTAGAGGAGAACATAGGCAGTAACCTCTTCGACATCAGCCACAGCAACTTCTTTCAAGACATGTCTCCAAAGACAAAGGAAACAAAAGCAAAAATCAACTTTGGGACTTCATCAAGATAAAAAGCTTTTGCACAGCAAAGGAAATAGTCAACAAAACAAAGAAGCAACCCACAGAATGGGAGAAGATATTTGCAAATGACATTACAGACAAAGGGCTGATATCCAAGATATATAAAGAACTCCTCAAACTCAACACACACAAAACAGATAATCACGTCAAAAAATGGGCAGAAGACACGAACAGACACTTCTCCAAAGAAGACATACAAATGGCTGGCAGACACCTGAAAAAATGTTCATCATCATTAGCCATCAGGGAAATTCAAATTCAAAAAGGCATTGAGATACACCTTACACCAGTTAGAATGGCAAAGATTAACAAGGCAGGAAACAACAAATGTTTGAAAGGATGTGGAGAAAGGGGAACCCTCTTACCCTGTTGGTGGAAATGAAAGTTGGTATAGCCACCTTGGAAAACAGTATGGTGATTCCTCAAAAAAATTAAAAATAGAACTACCCTATGACCCTGTAATTGCACTACTGGGTATTTACCCCAAAGATACCCAAAGATTTCACTACTGGGTATTTCGCCCAAAGATGAAAAGAAAGTGAATTGGGGGAAATTGGAGGGGGAGATGAACCATGAGAGACTGTGGACACTGAGAAACAAACTGAAGGTTTTAGAGGGGAGAGAGGTAGGGGGATGGGTGAGCCTGGTGGTGGGTATTAAGGAGGGCACATATTGCATGGACCACTGGGTGTGGTACATAAACAATGAATCTTGATACACTGAAAAAATAAAATTAAATTTAAAAAAAGAAAGTGGGGAATTTGGAAATTGATTCTCTGAGAACTATTTGAGCCTCCACATTCTTTGCAAAGTCTTTATGTCCCCCAGAGATATGGATACCTTTTGCATAAAGCTGATAATCTAGGGTAGTTACTAAAAATTAAGATGTTTAAAACCTAGCCTCAAAGAGTGTAATTCCAGAAGTCTCTTATAGGGCTAGCTAGGAATCTTTTTTTTTTTTTTTAAACAAACTCACACCAGATAATTCTGATGCAGGTTATTCACAGACTGCTTTGCAGAAACAAAAACATAAAACAAACATTTATGCAGAGAAAGTAAAAGCTTAAATAATAACACTATTTAGTGTACATACAATAACAGTTACTGATTGCTTTGCCTGTAGAACTGCTCTATGTGACATGTTATAAACATTTATTAAATCCTTATAAATCTATGAAGTAAGTATTACTATTTCCATATTACCTGTGAGGAAATTGAATCTGTGAGAAGTTAAGTCACCTGTGTAAGATATACAATAGAAAGAATTGGGAGGTGACACGAGAAAACATGAAGTTGGAAAAGAGTCAAGGTATAGATTGTCCAGAATTTTAGGTTGAGAAGTGAAAATGTTTTGGGGTTTGACTATGGAAATCTATGGAAAGGTTTTATAGAGGAAAACCATATACTCAGGTTAGTTATACGCAATGAAGAAATAGATTTTGCATTTCTACTAAGTTCTCAGGTGATGCTGATATTGCTGGTCCATGGAACACAGCTTAAGTGGTAAGGGGTCAGGACTATGTGGTTCAACATGACAGCCACAAGCCACATGTGGCTTTTTAAATTTAAATTTAAAATAGTTAAAATTAAAGATGCCAGGGTGGCTCCATCAGTTAAGTGTGTGACTCTTGATCTCAGTATTGTGAGTTCAATTAATAGGCTTATTTGTGGTATATGTACACAGTAGAATATTACTCAGCCATAAAAATGAAAGAAATCCTGCCATTTGCAACAACATGGATGGACCTTGAAGGCATTATGCTAAGTGAAATAAGTCTGACAAAGGAAGACAGATACTTTATTCTCTTACTTATATGTGGAATCTAAAAAAAAAAATACACACACACACAACAACAACAACAAATCAATCTCATAGATACAGAGAAGAGATTGCTGGTTGTTGGAGGTAAAGGTTGGGTGGTGGGTGATATGGGTAAATGCAATCAAAAGGTACAAACTTCCAGTTTTAAGATAGATAATTTCCAGGGAGGTAATGTATAGTATGATGACTATAGTTAACAATACTGTATTGTATATTTCAAAGCTGCTAAGAGAGTACATCTCAGAAGTTTCCATTCCAAGGGAAAAAAATAACTCTGAGGTGATATATGTTAACTAAACTTATTGAGGTGATCCTTTTGCAATATATACATATATCATTGTGTTAAAGCCCTTAAATTAATACAATGTTATATGTCAGTTATATCTCAATAAAACCGGAAAAAATCTGATACAATAAAATCTTTGGACCTTAAAAATCTTTAATAAGATTTTTTTTAATTTATTTGAGAGAGAGCACAGGAGAGGAAAGAAGCAGTGGAAGAGGGATAAGCAGGTTCCCCACTCGCTCCCCATTGAGGAAGGAGCCTGATGCAGGACTTGATCCCAGGACCCCGGGATCATGACCTGAGCCAAAGACAGATGCTCAACCTACTAGGCCACCCAGGAGCCCCCTCTTTGAGCCTTTCTTTTGGTGGGGGTAAGGAAATAAGCTATTAATTTTTTATATTTAAAGTAAAATTCACAGAACATACAATTAGCCATTTTACAATTTACAATTCAGTGGTATATAAAACGTTCACTACGTTGTGCCATTACCCCTACACTTGATCTTAGCCAAAAGGCTGAGAAGCGATGTGCCATCACCACTAATTTAAAACCTTATCATCACCTGAAAACATCCTTTTCCCATTAAGTAGTCATTACCAATTTCCCCTCTCCCCAGCCACACACTTTCCTGCTTTCCGTCTTTGCAGATTTACCTACTTGGGATAGTTCATATAAATGGAATCATACAATACATAAAGTTTTGACTCTGGCTTCTTTCACTTAGTGTGTTTTCAAGGTTCTTTCAGGTTACGACATGTATCAGTACTTCATTCCTCTTTCAATATGAATATTTCATTGTGTGTATATACCACGATTTATTTTGAATAAAAGTTCTAAGGATTCAAGAACCCTTCCAAAAGGCAATTCATGAAGTCTCTTAAAGGCATTACATGGACTACCAAGGTCTCACTGATCACAGATTACAAACCACAAATATGACTATGGCACTGGCTAAGTTCATATGGTGTGAGAAAGACAGTAGGAGACCAGAGACAGAAAGAATGCTGGAAAACACCAATATTTAAGGAATAGGTAAAGGAGGAGGAGCCTAAATAGCTACTGGCATAGAGAAAAAGAAGGAGACAGCCAAAGCAAGCATCCAAAAAAAAGGTGAAATGAGTGATACTGTTATATGGTAGAGTCAGAAACAAAAGAACACAAAACTTCCCACTAAAATTAACAAATGAGAGATCATTTTTGAAGTGATTCAATTGAAGTCATAAAGATTGAGGCTAGATGGCAATCGTCTGAGAAATAACAGAGGAAGAAGAATATGTGAAAAATGCATGCAACTTACTCAAGAGACTTAACTGTGAAGCAGAAAGAGGCTTGCTGCTAGTGCAAGGCTGGAGACATAAGAGTAGTTTTGAAGACGTGAGAACAAAGAGTATTTTTATATTCTGGAGAAATAAATGTAAGAAAAGATTAATGATAAGGAGCTGATAAATAACTCAAGAAAATAGAAAGGCAGGAACTCCAAGGCTCAGCAGGAAGGAGCTAAATAATTATGGAATTAATGTAGGATGTAGACAGCATTTGGGTTAAAGGAAAAGGTGTCTGGTGTTAAAATGCTATTTAATAGGAAAATGCCAGCAGGTTACTAGATGACAGCGATGAAGAGGAATGGAAGGTGATGTTTCTGGATTACATAACCCTCAAATAATCAGGGCTTTCTATAGGAAGGTTCTAAGGAGCATGCTTAGAAGGTAAGGAGCTATGATAATGATAGATAAGCCTGAACTATAAGGAACAACTAAATTAGAAAGTATACTTTGAGTAAGCCATTTAACAAGTCTCTTGAGTGCTTACTCTTTACTGGGAACTGTGCTAAGGACTTAAGTTATAAATATGGATCTTTCAGTAGTTCTCAACCAGTGATACCACTCAAGGGAAGGGTGCCCATAAAAAACAGAAGAATTTAGTGGAAGACCTAGAACTATATATATATGTCCTTCTGGGGAATTAAAAAAAAATTAAGCAGCTTTTGTTATTTTCATTTTTTAAAAGATTGAGCGATTTGAGAGATAGAGAGAGCGAGCGAGCACACATATGAGTGGGGTAGAAGAGCAGAGAGAGAGGGAAAAGCAGACTCCCCACTGAGCAGGGAGACTAGTGTGTGGCTGGATCTCAGGATCCCGGGATCATGACCTGAGCCAAAGGCAGACACTTAACCGACTGAGCCACCCAGATGCCCTTGTTGTTTTCATTTTTGTGGTACCAGGTTTCTTTATTAGAGTAATTAGTAGTCATTAGCTATGAGATGCTGGAATAAAGCACAATCTATCTTATACAGAGGAAAAAATGCGATATCATAAAGTAACTACAAAGAAATAAAAATCCCTACTAGAAATATATAAAATGCTATGGGAAGAGAGAATGAGAGTGTTCACTATGTCTAAATGTAAAGAAGGGAAGGTAACATGTAGGAGGAGAGTTGTATGTTGAGTCTCTCATCTAATGTCTTTTCTAGGCTTAGAAAGGGGGAGCAGGCCATGTAGGCAATTGTAAGGATCATGAGATCAGAACAGTAGCCTGAAGCCATATTTGGAGGGATACTGCATGGATGCTATTTGTACTTATCCTTACAAGAAATTCTGGGAGGTGAGTGTGGAGTTTGGGAGATGTTAAACAAATAAGCAAATGAAATAAATTAAGTTTATCTTTGAACATATTGCCACATTGCCACAGTGTAAAGAACAGGATATGGAGGGGAAGGTGGAGTGGAGAACATCTTGCAAAAAGGTTACCGAAGTTACGTACATTAAAGCTGATAAAAACTGAAGCAGAGCAGAGGCTATGGCAACCAGGTAGAGTGTAAGGATCTGGGAAAGACTTGAGAAATACAGTGAAGATGTTGTGAGTAACAGAGAGCCCAGAAAAACTCCATGTTCCTTCCTATAAACAACTGAACAGATAGATGGTGGTGACACTGACCAAGGCCAGAGCCCAAAGAAGTAACTTCTTCAAGGCCAGGGTAACATATGCTAAATCCAACCACACATATGAAGTGAAGTAATGCCAGCGTAAGAGATTTTATGTGTACGCTTTTCGTCACACATTTAGACAATTGATTATTCCACCAGAAAGTCGAGGCCATCTGTATGACTTGCTGACAATTCATGCGTCTGTGTTTTAGTTTTCAAAGAAGTTAAGCTGCAAATGATGTGAGCTATTCTCTAGCTCGCTTACCACATCACATAAATCAGAAGTTGCACAGTCTGTCAGGAGAGCTCTGGGAAATATGGATCTAAAGGAACTCCTCCTCTTTCCTTCTTCCTCATCCCCCTTTGTCTGCCTAAGGCATGAAGATTGATCAGACATTTACAGCAGCAGTTGGCAAGATCTTATTCATCGTGGTGTGAGGGTGATTGCTGTGTTCCTCCAACAAAAGCAAAATGGCAGCATTTAAATGAACTGACACAGCAGATCTCTTCAGCTGTTCTTTAAAAGTAATACATTAATCAGGGGATAAACAAGGTATTGTCACCCTGGCAAATTTTAGAAGGACTACATCAGAGAAATCTCCTGAAATGACTCCTATTGAATACAAACTGGGGCCTGACATTTTCCAAAAAGAACACTATGTCTCAGAAATTTTTAGCTGTTTATTTTTTAATCTTTCTAAAGAAGAAATTGATTAGTAATCTGATTCTATAGAATATGGTGAGTCCCATCCAACATATTTACCATTTATACATTAAATTACTCTCCAATATGAGCATGGTGGAAAAGAAATATTAAAAAGCCTCAGTTCATTCTTAGCTTGAAAAGAACAAAAATTTGTTACCAAACAAAAATGCAATTTTTGCTTGAGAACAACCAGCAATACTTTTAGATAAACTCATGACATATTTCAACACATGAAATGGCTGTTTTTGAGTGTGTGGGAGTTTTCAAGTGCTACAATTAATGTAAATCTAAAACAATTTACAAAGTATACAAAATACAAAGACATATACTAAGGATATGTATAGATTATATATAAATAAATCAACATTTGTTTTCATAAGAAACTCTTCCCCCTCTCTTTTTTAACTTAACCCCTTTATTTATTGAAAAGATGAAGTCTTCATTTGTTTCCTTGATATTTATGAAAGTGCTATCAGAAAACTTTCCTATTAGATACAGCTTGGTGGTAACAAAAAATAGTGACTTATTAATGACCTTCAACTTTTAGGGGTTAAAATCCCATAGTTTGTTATTAACTGGATAAAGAAGAATAGAATAGATCTTAAATATTCTTACCATTAAAAAAATGATAATTATTTGATTGATGGAGGTAATTATTTGACTTTAGCTAGTTGCTATGGTAACCATTTTGTAATATGTAAGTGTATCAAATCAACATGTTGCATACCTCAACCTTATACCATGTTTTATGTTATTTATATCTCAATAAACCTGAAGGAAAAAATAGAACAAAAGAGCATATAAAAACCATGTGTGGTAGATATGTGATTGACTATTTCACAGCAGCAGATCATTTTTTTAAAGACAATTAAGGTAACTTCATCACTTTTGCCAGAAATTTTTTTTTTTTTTTGAAGATTTTATTTATTTATTTGACAGAGAAAGATCACAAGTAGGCAGAGAGGCAGGCAGAGAGAGAGAGAAGCAGGTTCCCTGCTGAGCAAAGACTCCGATGTGGGGCTCGATCCCAGGACCCTGAGATCATGACCCGAGCCAAAGGCAGCGGCTTAACCCACTGAGCCACCCAGACGCCCCTGCCAGAAATTTCTTAAGGCCCATCTTTTTTTTAATGATACATGAAGTCTGTTGAGGGGTTTGGAAACACGTTTCTTGTTCTTTTAAAAAATATATGGAATGATTCATGAATTTTCATGTCATCATTGCATAGGGCCCATACTAATCTCTGTATTATTCCTATTTTACTATGGTGCTGCTAAGTGTATCTGGTTTTTAAAAGAGATACATAAGAAAAGATAATCTCTCATCCTTAACTTGTCTGATATGTGAGAAGAGGCCATCTTCCTACCAACTTAATGTTGAAGACACCATTAAGGAAGACAGGAGAAAACAAAAAGGGAGAAAAATAAAACGTGAGTCTTTGATACCATCCTTAAATAGCTAAATCAACCAACACAAAAATCTATTCTAACTCTTACTGTAATGTGAAATAATTTTGCACACTTTTGAAGGTTATTATCATCAATGTTTGCCATTTCTTGTAGCCAAAAACATACTAACCAACATAACCCAGAGTTATGAGGAAGTATTAAACAATCTAGAGAAGAGAAGGCAAATGGGAACACCAAAGCTGTTTCCAAGATGGCTTTAGTGCACGATTCTGTTGTTCACAGAAGTCACAGGAGATGAATTTCAGCCCAATATAAAACTTGTCTGAAAAGGCCTATCTGCCCTAGGAAGTAGTAAATTCCTTCTCACCAGAGATTGGCCAACCACTTCTTAGTTTTGCTACAAATTAGATAAATTAGACTATATACCTCATGAGTCATTGCAATACTAGGATTTCTTTGTTGTTGTGAAAACTGGAAGATTTCTCAAGAGATGCAAATCTCATCCTAAAGCTTAACTACAAAACAATCTTCCTCTTGTTATCTAATGTAGAGGAACTGCTCTCATATTTTCAGCTCTCTAAACTAAGCATTTGTTGAATCTTTGCTGAGTTTCTATACTGTGTTAGTAGCAGTGAGAATAAAAATATGACATAATTACTGTATTAAAGAGTTTAATTCTTAACTGGGAGATATTTTAATTCAATGAAAATAAGCACTGGCATATACAGGGAGTGTCAAAGTTTATGACAGAACTAATAAAGGGTCTGGCTATAATAACAAGTAGGGAAATTAACCAAATGCTGATCTTGATAACATTTGTATAGGTGTTATATAATAGTGCCGTTAAAAATGCCGTTAAAAATGCCGTTAAAAATGGAGTCAAATGGACACAAAGTCACTTTGAGTGAGCACTAATTATGCAATTGTCAATAATAGATCTCCCTATATGGAAGTATTAAATAAAATGTTAACACTAGACCGGGATTAAAATTAAGATATAATTTAATTTGTCTTTGTCATTTTGGAGAAAAATCTATTTTCTAACAGCAGGGATAGGACTCTTATCATTGTCCATATAATGAAATAAGGAACTATTATAGTTATTTCAAAAGAAACTTTTTTCCTGTCGATATTATTTGGGAGGAATAAGATTTCCAGCAATTCTTCTTCCTTCCTTTTCTACTGCATTATTTGTGGTTTGCAAAGAAGATCTTGATTGTTTACTGTGACTATTTTATAATGCCACATTTCTCCACTGTGCCTGACCATCTCTGCCCAGGACATAAAGAAACCGAATACTGCAAAAGTTCTTACAAACAACAACAGCTTCAACAGTGGGTTTTAGGATGGAGTATATAAAAATTAACCAGGAGAATATAGTCACGGGATTCAATAAATTAAACCAGTAATGAGAGAACTACATCGAAACTCTGGTAGGAGTTGTATATCTAGCTTCAAATCTAATAAATCACATTAATTAAAAAGAAAGATATCCTCATTTTTATTGATATAAGGTCTCTGATTTTCCTGCTGTCAGATACATTAGTCCACTTTCCATGCGCAGTTTTTAAGAAGGAATAAATGGAGAAAAGCATAGCACAAAAAGGCAGAAAGAAAAAGGTAGGGCCAATCCTAATCATGCAGGGTTACTAACAATTCTATAAATCATCTGATCTAACATGACCTCCCGCTGTTACCAGCAGAAATATTGCTCTCATTTGCATTTAAAAAAAAGTTTCTGTCTTACAAGTAGTGAGAGAAAGATGAGTTTGCCTAAGAGTTCATTATCTTCCCCACACCCCTCCCTCCACACATGGGATTTGGTGAAAGAAAGCATTTGCAAAATATGTTCTTAGTATGCTCTGCTCCTTTTGCCCTCCATGCAACAGAATTGATTTCAAACCATTTCATTTGTTTTAATTTAAGTTTTAGTGAACATACAATGCAATACTGGTTTCTGGAGAACTCAGTAATTCATCACTTACATACAATACCCAGTGCTCATTACAAGCACCCTCTTTAATACCCATCACCCATCTAGCCCACCCCCCACCCACCACCCTCTATCAACCTTCAGTTTGTTCTCTGTCATTAAGAGTCTCTTAAGGGGGGTGCTTCGGTGGCTCAGTGGGTTAAGTCTCTGCCTTCGGCTCAGGTCATGATCCCAGGGTCCTGGGATTGAGCAGCAGGGAGCCTGCTTTCCCCATCACATCTCTCTGTCTGCCTCTCTGCTTACCTGTGATTTCTCTCTATGTCAAATAAATAAATAAATATTTTTTAAAAAAGAGTTTCTTTTTTTTTTTAAAGATTTTATTTATTTATTTGACAGAGAGAAATCACAAGTAAGCAGAGAGGCAGGCAGAGAGAGAGGAGGAAGCAGGCTCCCCACCGAGCAGAAAGCCCAATGCGGGGCTCGAACCCAGGACCTGGGATCATGACCCAAGCCGAAGGCAGCGGCTTAACCCACTGAGCCACCCAGGCGCCCCTAAAAAAGAGTTTCTTAAGGCTTGTTTCCTTCTCTCCTTTTTTTTCCTTTCCCCCCTTCCCATATGTTCATCTGTTTCCTTTCTTAAATTCCACATTGAGTGCAATCATATGGTATTTGTCTTTCTCTGACTGACTTATTTCACTTAGCATAATACAGTCTAGCTTTATGCACATCATGGCAAATGGCAAGATTTCACTTATTTGATGGTTAATATTCCAGTGTATATATACCCCACATCTTCTTTATCTATTCATCAGTCAATGGATATTTAGTTCTCTCCATAGTTTGGCTATTGTTGACAATGCTGCTATAAATATTAGGGTGCAAGTACCCCTTCAAATCAATACTTCTTTTATTCTATTTTTTTCCTTCAAATTGTATACTTTGGGTAAATACCTAGTAGTGCAACTTGCTCTATTTTTAATTTTTTGAGGAACCTCCATACTGTTTTCCAGAGTGGTTGAGCCAGTGTGCATTCCCACCAACAGTGCAAGAGGGTTCCCCTTTCTTCACACCTCGCCAATACCCTTTCTTTCTTGTGTTGTTAATTCTTAGCCATTCTGACAGGTGTGAGGTGGTATCTCATCATGGTTTTGATTTGTATTTCCCTGATAATGAGTGATGTTGAGCATCTTTTCATGTGTCAGCAATCTGGATGTCTTCTTTGGAAAAGTGTCCATTCATGTCTTCTACCCATTTCTTAACTGGATTGCTTGCTTTTTAGGGCATTCAGTTTGATGAGTTCTTCATAGATTCTGGATACTAATCATTTATCAGATATGCTGTTTGCATATCATCTCCCATTTCATAGGCTGTCTTAGGTTTGTTGATTGTTTCCTTCACTGTGCAGAAGCTTTTTATCTTGATGAGGTCCCAATAGTTCATTTTTGCTTTTGTTTCCCTTGCCTCTGGCAATGCATCTAGTAAGAAGTTGCTATGGCCAACGTCAAAGAAGTTTCTGCTTGTGTTCTCCTCTAGGATTTTGGTAGTTCCCTCTCTCACACCTAGGTCTTTCATCCATTTTGAATTTACTTTTGTGTATGGTGTAAGAAAGTGGTCCAGTTTAATTCTTCTGCATATTGCAGTCCAGTTTTCCCAACACCCTTTGTTGAAGAGATTGTTTTTTTCATTGGATATTCTTTCCTGCTTTGTTGAAATTCATTGACCATATAGTTGAGGGTCCATTTCTGGGTTCTCTACGCTTTTCCATTGATCTATGTGTCTGTTTTTGTGGCCGTATCATACTGTCTTAATGACTAAAGCTTCATAATATAGCTTGAAATCCAGAATTGTGATGCCTCCAGTTTTTAAGTTCTTTCTTTTCTTTTTTTCTTTTTTCATTTTATTTTTTTTAATTTCTTTTCAGTGTTCCAGAACTCATTGTTTATGCACCACACCCAGTGCTCCATGTTTTTCTTTCTCAGAATTTCTTTGGTTATTCAGGATCTTCTGTGGTTCTATACAAATTTTAGAATTGTTTGTTCTAGTCCTGTGAAAAATCCTGGTGGTATTTTGACGGAATTTCATTAAATGTATAGATTGCTTTGGGTAGTATAGACATTTTAACAATGTTTGTTCTTCCAATCCATGAGCATGGAATACTTTTCCATTTCTTTGTGTCATCTTCAATTTCTTTCATATGTGATCTACGATTTTCAGAGTACAGATCTTTTACCACTTTAGTTAACAAGACATTCCATTTTTAACATAAAATCACATCTCAAGAGGATGGACCTACTGCCATAAAATCAAAAAGTCTGTTCCTCTAGTGCACACTTCTAATTGGCCTGTTCCAAGCTCCTATGGCATAAATTGCATTAACATACTTTACACCTGAAAGTGACATATAGGCAAACAGTTTTTAAGGGCTGGAAATACTATCCCATTATTTGAATAGTTTCTCATTAAAATTTAAATATTGGTAATATTGGTGTTTTCTGTATTTTGGTATAGAGGGATACAGTTTTAAGTCTTTATCAGGCTTTTTCTTTTTCAGATGTTATCTCAGAACACACTGCTCTTCAGCTAACTCAGGTCTAACCACATGAGTCATAAATAAAATACCCCTGTGCCCAAGGCTCCTTGTAGGTTCTACCTTATTCTTATTTTCCCCTTCACAATTAGTTTCCTTAAAGAAGATGTCTAACTCACAGTTTTTTAACTTTTATTTCCTCCTCAACCCAGTACGATCTGGTTTCTTCTCCACCATTGTAATGAAATAACTTTACTAAGGACACTAATAACTTCCACTTTACCAAAACCAATGGATGTATCTTTTTTTAATATTTTATTTATTTCTTTGACAGAGAGAGACACAGCAAGAGAGGGAATACAAGCAAGAGGAGTGGGAGAGGGAAAAGAAGGCTCCCTCCTGAGCAGCAAGCCCAATGTGGGGCTCGATCCCAGGACCCTGGGATCATGACCTGAGCCAAAGGCAGATGCTTAATGTTGAGCCACCTAGGTGTCCCTGTATTTTTGTTTTTACCTAATCTCTCTCCAACCCTTAAACTGAATGACACACTCTTAGAAAACTTCTTAATATCAGATGAAACTTTCTTTCCTGGTTATCCATGAAAATCTTTTAATTAATTTATTCATTTATTCAACAAATTCTATTGCATGCTACTGAAAGTAAAGTTCCCTTTTCTGGCTCCTTAGTTATCTCTTCTCCTTAAATGTTCAAGTCTTCAATCCATTTGCTTTCCCCAGGATACACATTTACCTAGGTAGCTTTATCCAAATCCACCCGTAATGATTCTAAAACTCAATTCTCCAGCAAGATCTCACTCTTATTATTCTCAACTGTGTACAGAACATCTTTATGTTGATTTTGAAAACACTATCTACTGAATTGTCATTAGTTGTAAAAATAAAATGTTTAAGATATTTCTTCTAGTTTATCCCTTTCATATTTTCTAATTATCTTATGAAAACAAATTCAAAAGGAAGAGAAGTTTACAAAATTAAAAGCAAATGTCCTCCTAGTCTGAGAAGTAAAGGCAGTATGACAAGAAGAGTGGGGAATATTAAAACAGAAATTGGAAAAATTAAGGAACTTTTTGTATCTATATCCACAAAATACATAATTTTTGAGAATTTGCATTTTTAAATCTTACAAAATAGTAGGCAACTGTGCCTATGAGCATATACAAATCTATACAATATTTCCAAATATCCACATACTGCACAGTTGCATAGTAGCCCAACATATTATATCTTAGCCATCTCACTATTAATAAAATCTCAGATGGTTTTACTGGTTTCTATTACTGTACTTAATATTTTTGTGTGCATAATTTTGGAATACACATGTAAAGAAAACTGTAAGATAAATTTCTTTTTATTCCAACTTTGTTGTGATGTAACTGACAAAATTTGTGTATACTGTATACATTACATATCTTGTATAAGTTACAATTTGTGTAAGTAATCATTGTAAAATGATTACCACAATCAAACACATCTATCAATCTCATAGTTATTATTATTATTATTAATATTATTTTGGGTGAGAACACTTAAGATCTAATCTCTTAGCAAATTCTAAGTATACAATAGAGTATTATCAGCTACGACACCAAACTGTACAAGAGATGCTCAGAAGTTATTTCATCTTATTACTAAAAAGTATACAATTTACTCAATATTTCCCCATTTCTCCTACTCCTGAGCCCTTGCGACCATAATTCCACTTTCTGGTTCTAAAAGTTTGACCTTTTTATAGATTTCACATATAAGTGGAATCATAATGTTTGTCTTTGTGTCTGGCTTATTTCATTTAGCATAATAGCCTCAAGTTTTATCCATGTTGTTACAAATGGCAGGATTTCCCTTTTTTAAAGGCTTAATTGTATCTCATTATAATATACTATAATGTGCTTGTTATAATATATAATGGGATATATATGTGTTACATAATATATAATGGGATATATATCTCACATTTTCATTATCCATTCATCTGTTGACAGGTCGTTTCTATATCTTGGCTATTATAAATAATGCTGCAATACACATGAGAGTGCAATACTTCTTTAAGGGAATGATTTAATTTCTTCTGGATATATACTCAGAAGTGGGAGAGGTAGACATATGGTAATTCTATTTTTTATTTTTTTGAGCAACTTCTTTACTATTTTTCATAATGGTTGTACCAACTTATACGCCTACCAACAGTGTACAAGGATTCCCTTATCTCTACACCCCCACCAACAGTTTTTTTTTTTTCTCTTTTTGATAATAGACATCCTAATAGGTATGAGGGGGATATCTCTTTAGAATTTTGGTTTGGGTTTCCCTAATGACTAAGGGTGTTGATTTTTTCATATACTTGTTGACTATTTGTATATCTTCTTTGGAAAAAGTTCCTATTCAGGTCCTTTGTACATTTTTTAATCAGGTTTTTGTTTCTTTGGTTTTGGGGTTTTGGCCGTTGAGTTGTCTAAGTACCTTATATATTTTAGATATGAACCCCTTATCAGTTACATGGCTTGTAAATATTTTCTCTCATTTGGTAGGATTTCTTTTCGTTTGTTGACTCTTTCCTTTCTGCACAAAAACTTTTTAGTTTGATATAGTCCCACTTGTTTATTTTTGCTTATGTTGCCTGTACTTTTGGTGTCAGACCCAAAATACCATTACCAAGACCTATGTCGAGGAACTTTTTCCCTGTTTTCTTCTATGAGTTTTACAGTTTTGAGTCTTCCATTTAAGTCTTTAATCTATTGAGTTAATTTCTGTGTATGGTGTAAAATAAGGATTGAAGTCATTCTTTTACATGAGGCTACCCAGTTTCCCCAACACTTATTAAAGAGACTATCCTTTCTCCATCATACATTCTTAGCACACTTGCTAGAGATTAGTTGACCATCTATGTGTGGTATTACTTCTGGGCTCTTGGTTCTGTTCATTGGTCTATGTGTCTGTTTTTAATGCCAGTACCATACTGGTTTGATTACTGTAATATAGTTTAAAATAACAGAAACTGAATTTGTTGGCCAAAGGATATGGATATAGATATATAGATATATGGATATATATATATTTTAAAATAACAGAAACTGTATTTGTTGGCCAAAGGATATAGATATATATTGTTAATTCCAAAAGGGTTGTATTAATTGATCCCCCACTAAAATCATCTGGAACCTCTATTTCTTTCTTTTTTTTTTTTTTAGTTTCTTTTCAGTGTAACAGTATTCATTGTTTTTTGCACACACCCAGTTCTCCATGCAATACGTGCCCTCCTTAATACCCACCACCTGGCTCCCCCAACCTCCCACCCCCCACCCCTTCAAAACCCTCAGGTTGTTTTTCAGAGTGGAACCTCTATTTCTCAACACTCTTGCAAACATTTAATAATGTTTTCACTTTTCTTAACCTGATAGGTGAAAAAAATGGCTCCTCATTTTGATTTGCATTACTTTAATATTAAAAAAGGTTAAGGAACAATTTATTTGTTGTCAGTTCATATTTTTTATTCTGGAAATTAAGTATAAAAATTATTTAATTTATATATTTAATTTCCCTTGGTCGTTTTAAGAAATTTTATATTATGTAAATTAAAATCACATCATGAATTATAGAGATAAAAGGAGCAGTGTAGGGGCACCTGGGTGGCTCAGTGGGTTAAGGCCTCTGCCTTCGGCTCAGGTCATGATCCCAGCATCCTGGGATCGTGTCGCACATTGGGCTCTCTGCTCGGCGGGGAGCCTGCTTCCTCCTCTCTCTGCCTACTTGTGATCTCTGTCAAATAAATAAATTAAAAAAAAAAAAAGGAACAGTGTATTGAATAACAATCCTAAAATAGGACTTGAAAAAAATTTAGTGTTATTGACAGGGATAACTATTTTGTATAATTTTTTAGAATAAAGTTAAAAAATAGATTGGTACAATATTAATTTGGGCAGAAAATATAAAAATGATTTGCAATTACAAGATATTCCATGACATATAAAAATGGTCTGATTGTATAAAATCTGGGGCAAAACTAATATTTAAGTTAGGATTTGAGAAGGTAATAATAAATGCTCATGGCATAGTCTCTGCAGCAGATTTTGGTAAAAGAATACTGAATTGAATGGACTATGTTGCAGACAGCAAAACATGGGGAAAAAATCAGCCCATTGTGGTCTATGAAAAGAGAAGAATTATGAGCAAGGGGCCAGAAAACAGAAAATAGAGGCTGGCTAATGCATAAAAATTAAATGTAATAAAATTTCTTAAGTAATGAACTCCTTTGAGATGTATTATTGTATCAGGGTCCTTAAAAAATAAGTATCTATTTATTATTTAATAATAGAAATCTCAATACAGCAACAAAACATATTAACTTTAACATTTTCCTGAGGTCTTCAATAACTTCATATATAAATCATTTTACATCATTTACCATAAAGACAAACTGAAACAAAATGCAGACTTTGAATTTTTTTTTTAATTCATTGGACCTGGAGTTTATGTTCTACAGTACTTTCTAGATATTATCATACACATATATATGGATGTTCTAAGAGGAAATGGGATTATTAGATATTTTGTGGAAATTGTCACCCCCATCTTGCTGCTTGGAAGACTAGACCAATGCTTTTAAAGGAAGCTACAGAAATTTGAAACAGGACTTAGATTCATATCTCTGACCCTCAGTATTTAAATATATCTATAAGAAACTAGGCCACAAAATGGTCGTCTCACCAATTTTTTCCTCTTCTCTTCTCCCTCTCTCTCTCTCTTTTTTTTTTTTTTTAAGATTTTTACTTATTTTATTTGTCAGAGAGAGAGCACAAGCACAAGCAGGGGGAGTGGCAGGCAGAGGGAGAAGCAGGCTCCCCACTGAACATCTCTTCTGACTCTTCACAACTAAAGGCTTTATCATATTTAATAGCTTAGGTTCTTATTGCAATGATCTATTGGCCTTTTTATTTTTGTACAAATAAGAAAAGTGATGATGAATTATGTTCTTGAAACTGCACAAATAAATATTTCAAGGCTGAAATAAAACTGAACAGATAAAATTATGTCTCTCAAATATAGTAAGCCATAGTTTTTAGTCAATTCATGCCCTTGAAAATAGGGTGTATAAAATATGTATAAAATCCGAAAAACTGCTGGGGTCACTGAGTGACTCAGTCGGTTAAGTATCTGCCTCCAGCTCAGGTCATGATCCCAGGGTCCTGGGATCAAGCCCCACATCAGGCTCCCTGCTCCAAAGGGAACCCTGCTTCTCCCTCTCCCTCTGCTGCCACTCCCCCTATTACTGCTCTCTCTCCTCTCAAATACACAAATAAAATCTTTTTTAAAAAATCTGCAAAAATTTGCACTTCCTTCATTCTCAGAGAAGACTCCCTTCAGCTATGACCCTGATAGGAATGAATTTTTTCGTGTGCTGGTGAACCAGGGTGAGTAGATTATAGAAAGTTCATAATGACTTAGAAAATGTAGAGGAGCCATGTGTTTAAGGAATCAGGTTAAAGAGTCAAACACTTTGCTAAAGCTATACTATCTGCTCCGCTGGAAACCACACATCAGTAAATTTCAATCTCTCCCTGTTTTCACTTTAATGGTGGCTTGAAGAAAGAAGAAGTATGTTTAATTTTTCTCACCCAATCTTTCACTTTCCTTTTAGAAGGAAGGAACAGATTTATGCTCTGGCAAAGAGTACATCATCAACACAGCAAAGACATATGGGCAAAACATGAACACTTGTGCCTGTCCTCTCCAAGTTTCCAAATATCTACATGTTTCATACCATGTTAACTAAATATTGGGTTTACTGAAATTTTTCATTTGGAAGTTTTGGTATCATATAGATTTTTCCAACATATCTGTTTTACACCTGGATGCTGGTATTGTGGGAAAATAAGGTACTCCGTTGTGGAAAAATTATCATGATTGGATTAAAGGAGACATCAGATTATCAGATACAAAAGTGATGGTTAATAAAGTGAAGTTTGTTGACATCTCGATTGTCCATGTGTAGTAGGCGCACTCTACTCATCAATTGTTTCTTGGTAATGATTTTGCTTAAATCACAATAATATCAAAATTCCTTTCAGGAGGAAAAAAAGTTTGCCTTTGTGGGATAATATAAATTGGAAAGGAAAAAAAAAAGTGCCTTCTAAGTGACACAAGCCAATGCCAGCTAACCTGAGGGCAGTTCTTTTTGGCATACTGAAGATCTTGTTTTTTTATAAGGCTCTTGTTTCTTTTATCTGCTGTGATAATGTGCTCAGGAACTCCAGGAATCTAATTAGTGAATAGAGGTCTTCACTAACTGACAAAATCAGGCATAGTGCCTCATAATCAGCTGAAAAGTCCCACTTAAGCATAAAAGCCAGCATTTACTGATAATCTACAGTGAACACTTACAGAATGAAATAGAAATGAAAACAAAACAAGGTGCAGATGGGTCCTAAGTTCAAGGACTTGATGATCCAAAGCTAATAGAAACATTCTAAGACAACCAGTTAAATTAGGAGATTTCCTTTAAGTTCCTTTATATTGTCATTACTTTCCTTTGGTTATTCCTTTTCATTGTAGGTGTCCTTAAGAAAAACATCCAAGTGGACATCAAAAGGTATGGTGTCATGTGACACCAGATGCAGATACGCAAGTCTCATTGGGTAGAAAATATTTGCAAACACAAATGTGAAATTCCATGAGCTATGGAGGCCTTGGGGAAGGCACAGTTGGTAAGAAACAAAAGAAAAAAAAAAAGAGAGTTGTGTGTGTGTGTGTGTCAGAGAAAGGGAAAAAATGAAAAAAAAATTATAATTAAAGATTTTATAGAGGGGCACCTGGGTGGTTCAGTGGGTTAAGCCTCTGCCTTTGGCTCAGGTCATGATCCCAGAGTCCTGGGATAGAGCCCCGCATCAGCTCTGCTCAACGGGGGGCCTGCTTCCTCCTCTCTCTCTGCCTGTCTCTCTGCCTACTTGTGATCTCTGTCTGTCAAATAAATAAATAAAATCTTTTTTTAAAAAAGATTTTATGGCTTTAGATATGCAGTACACAATTTTATACAGAAATTGGACGTGTTGGGGAGTTCCACACAGCAAAGAACTGATGGCAGTCTTTGGTCAGTAGCCAGCAAGAAAGATTTCCTCAGTCTGATGGTTTTCAGGGAACTGAATGCTGCCAACACCATGTCTGTTTGGAAATTCTTCAGTTGGGTCCTCAGTTGAGAACCCAGCTCTTGTTGCCCCTGACTGCAGCCTATGAAAGACTAAACAGAGGCCTGTTTATGAGTCATGCTCAGATTTTTGACCCACAGAAATGATGAGATTGCAGACATATATCATTTTAAGCCATTAAGTGTATGTGATCGGTTATGTGGCAATGGACAACACAGATTCCAAACTCCTTTAATGTGGATGCTATGGCTATAATGTGTTTTCCCAACTCCTAACAGAGTTCCTGATCATAACCTATATTCAGTAAAATTTTAATAAAACTGATGTCAACTTCGCACAAATAAAATTAAGGGTTTAAGTCCTTGCCATGTGCACCAATGGAATTTTAGACAATCTTTTAATGCCCAGCTTCTAGTAGTATATTTTTGTGATATAAGACATCTAATCCTATTTGCTGCTTTCAAAGGAAATAGCAATCAGATAGATTTGATGAAAACTAAGGGCCATGATGGAGAAATTATTTCTTCATTCTGAGTCATTTTGCAGAGGTTCTGTTACCTTCAGGGTTTTTTTTTTTTTTTTTTTTAATACAACCACATACTACTTGCTTATGTATTCATTCCCAAGTCAAACAGAATTCCCACTGACTGAGATGCGTTTAAAAGGTAATTTTAAAGACAATACTCAGTGAACAAGAAAACATTTTTCTCTGTAGCCTCCAGAACCAAAAACAGTCTTCCTACCCTATCTCTTTTTCTTTTAAAAATGTATCTATTTCTTGTAATAGTAAAGTATTGGTTTTAAAGAAAGGAGTCTTATCTTGGCAAATAAAGGGAGAAACGTGGAAGCAATGTGTAAAATTGCAGGTAAGTGAAAAGAGGTGTTTATTTATATGAACAGATTTCAGCGGCACAAATGTGAGCAGGAAGAAAAAGGAGTGGATAATAGTTTACCCTGATGTCTGCACTTTGAAAACATCACATGACTGTTAATTTGCAGAGTCACTCAGTCCTTAGGAGGCAGTTTCATCTTATGGACACTTTTACCAACTGCCTTAGTGGGACAGGTCAAGGGGGCTGGTCTAACACAAAGGTCAATCTGAGACTGACTTGGAAATTCTAAGGTCAGCATGCATTCAGCCCCAGGCTTTACACTTAGAGAATCTACTTTGTTTGTCTTGGAAAGTATTAATACAAGAGCCATGTAATGGTTCTGACTCCATATTTGCAAATACAGTCAGGACAGAGTCAGGATATTTAGGTGTTATTCTATTCCTAACACTGCAAAGGAATTGGAACCAAAGGAAAAGAAACATCCTCAGATCTGTGAAGGGGCCACACTTATTGTACTTGCTAAGGCGGTAGGGATGTCTGGAATAGTTACAGCAACTAGTACAATATAGTTAACTCATCCACTCTAAACTCAAATGTCATATTATCTAAAAGGAATAATTTTATAACTGATGCCAAAGTTTTCAAGATTTTTTTTTTAACCACCTGTGTTTACTTTCAAATCTAGAAAAATTATTGTGGAGCCTATAATTCCACTCTAATTACAAATAAATGTAAAATTTTGTCTGACAATGTTATGACATAACATCACACTAGTTTTTATTTTAAAATTGTCTCCTTTAATGATATCATCTTGAAATATTAAAAAATGGTTTGTATATTGTGCTTAATTTTGTTGACATCTAAAGAGATGTTCCTTCATTTGACCAAGAGCAGTTTTCAATTGTCAATCAAGACTTCGTAAATTGGGCTCCAAATATTTATCTCTGTGGAATTTCAATGGTTATAAGGAAGAGAAATTAGATTACATATTCATACTGCAGTTAAAACACTCTAAGGCATTCTCCCTTTTATTCAACTCTTTAAAAGAGAAAAATATAAGCAGTGGAACCATCATCAGTTTAATTAACATAGGAAATGTCTAAGGCAAAGCAAGCAATCTGGGACCCAATAAAAATGCCACAACTGAGTAAAAAGAAAAACAATCCTCACCTTGCTTTGGCATAATCAGGTGTGGATTTTTCTGAGTATATATTGTGTACAATGAAGTCTTGATTAGAACTATCTAGAATACCTAGCCAAACTCTCTAATATTCTCATGGTAGGAAAAGCAAACAAAAGAGCTTCAGGGAAAGTTTGGAAGTAAATAAAACTCTAAGATAATAAGGAAATATGTCTTCTATTTTAGAACAGAAACAGAAAGATAGGTTTCATATGAAGAGAGTGTAGAGCTAAAATTCACATATGTTCAATACTGTGATTGAAAAGATTCATCTTTATCTTTCTAAAAATCAAATCTGTATACTTAGTGGGGATATATACTGATTCCTTTCAGAATACCTCATCAAAACCTTCCTATAATTAGCCCTGGATAGGCTATGAAATATCACTCAATAAATACTTGTTGATTGCTTGGTCGAGAGCACACATAAATGAAGTGGTTATTACCCACAGAATGACTACCGGTGGTTGTGAAGACTTGCAGGTCTACAATAATATCTTGCACACCTGGCCCACCTTATAAATGAAATAGGGGTAACTACACATGTCTACTTCATGGGGTTGGAATAATGAACATCTGAATTAATAAAGGTAAAGCATTTAGAATTTTGCTCAAAACAACCTATGCCCAGTGCATGTGAGACTTTAGATGTGTGAAAGAACAGAGGAAGAAATCAGTACATTAGCCTTGGGGGATACCAGAAAGCTTTACAAAGGAGGATGCATTTGAAATATGATGTCTTGGGGCACCTGGGTGGTTCAGTGGGTTAAAGGCTCTGCCTTCAGCTCGGGTCATGATCTCAGGGTCCTGGGATCAAGCCCCGCATTGGGCTCTCTCTCTGCCTGCCTCTTCACCTACTTGTGATCTCTGTCAAATACATAAATAAAATCTTAAAAAAAAAAAAAAAGAAACATGATGTCTTTACCAAGGAAGGATGAGGAAATTTTAACCACATTACTCCCCCACTATTTAAGTCCCTCAATAGCTTCCCAAAGCTATATGTACATTTATGTGTGTAATATATGTGACATTCCCCACATATATAGACAATATCTAAATACCCTAATTTGGCTTAAAACTCCCATCCTGGTCTGGTTGGTTAGGTTTTGCTAATTATGCACACTCATCTGTCCCACTTCTCACCAGGCAGTCTGCTGATCTTCTCTCCACACCACGTAAATGAATTTTTCACTTTAGTCGTCTGCATATCTCTCAACATGAGTTACTCTTCCTATTGCTTTTTCTTTTTTTTTTTTTTAAAGATTTTATTTATTTATTTGAGAGAGAGACAGTGAGAGAGAGCATGAGCGAAGAGAAGGTCAGAGAGAGAAGCAGACTCCCCATAGAGCTGGGAGCCAGATGCGGGACTCGATCCGGACACTCCAGGATCATGACCTTAGCCGAAGGCAGTCATCCAACCAACTGAGCCACCCAGGCATCCCCCTATTGCTTTTTCTTTGCTAATTCTTACTTACCGTTTCTGGTCTCAGCTTCAGATCATTGCCTCTGGGAAGCCTTAAGGATCTTTCAAGATTAATTTGAATGAGCCTCCTTTATATTTCCACTGGACCTGCATATTTTTTTTTTCTATTGGCATGTAACTGATTATCACAAACTTAGCAACTTAAAATAACATCCATTTATTGTCTCACAGTCTGTGGGGGCAGAAGTCTGAGCAGGCTCGACTATGTTCTCTCTTTGGGGACTCACAAGGCTGATCAAAGTGTTGGCCAACCTGGATGGGCTCTTCTCTGAGAGCCCCAAGGGAGAATCAGCTTCCAAGTTCATTCAGGGTGTTGGCAAAATTCAGTTTCTCATGGTTTTGAGAGTTCACCTTTCCTTGCTGCTGTCCATGACCAGACACTCTCCCCTGATAGGGGCCTCGTACCAGGTGGCCTCCTCCATTTTGAAATCAGCAGCTGTATATCAAATCTTTCTCATGCTTTCAATCTTTCTGACTTGCACTGTTGCTATAGCCAGAGAAAACTCTCTGCTTTTAAAGAGTCTACATAATTAGATGGGGCCTACCAGATACTAACTGACCCAAAACCAACTGATTTAAACCTTAATTACATATGTAAAAATTCTTTTCACCATAACATAATCACAAGGAAAGTGACATTGCATCATACTCACAGAAGAATTTTTTTTTAATTGTTTATTTGGGTTTCTTTTGGTAATAACACTCAACATTTAAGAAAAACAAACTAAAGTGTGAGATTGTTTTAAATGTAACTAGCTTTCAAAAAGTAAAAATTGGCTTCTTTATTTAATCAAGGAAACAAGTGGATCATCTTCTACTCTGAAACCATCATTAAAAGGGTAGTATTTTAAGACATATATACCATGATTAACATGATGTGTTTTATACAACAGCTACAAATCTAAGTGCCAGTCTGAACATGTAAGAAATATTTAAGTGTTAAAATCACACTGGAAAACCGAATGTTCCTTTTCATAAAAAGTAGCTTGAAAAAAAAGGAACTTGCTAGTAAACCCAATATGCAATTGGGTATTTTTTAAATTAAAATGGTAGATTTGAATAGAGCCATTACATGATGGCTCAATTCTGTACAATGTGGAAGCTGGTTATATAGTCAATGTTAAATTCCTAAAGTATATCCCTTGAAGACTTGTCTAGTAAAACTGCCATATCAAATAATCACTCCTATTTAAGGAAAGGAGATTATACAAGGATTAGGATCGTTCAGGGTCATTCTTAGAATTCTGTTCACTATAGAGGTCATATGCCCCCTTCTAGTACTCACAGTTAATGGCAGATACCTGTTTTTGCTATATTTAGCAAGTCATAATTTAGCGCTTACTATGTACCAGGCATTGCCCTACCATTTTAGGAGTATACTATTATTATGCCCATTTTTCAGATGAGGAAAAGAAAGGCACACAGAGGTTAGGGAAACTGACCAAGATCACACAGCTATAAAACAGGAGAAGTGAGTTTCAAACCCAGGTGGTCTGGCTCTGCAGTCTATGCTCTTAACCTTACACTCTGCTCTACATAGCTAGAGTGCAATCTTTATGACTGTATATCTCTCCAGTTTCTTCTACTCCCTTTGTTTATTTCAGTACATGGCACTTAACTATTTACGTTATAAATCATATCAAACCCTCTCTATGTATTTTTTTTCAAACAATGTTATTGAGAAATCATGGCTTGATTTGTGCCACACTGCGTAACTTTGGCTGCGTATATACCACTGACACGCTAGGCATGATTCTAGACATTGGGGAGATAACATGTAAAATCTGGACATCCAGACATACAAATAAATACCCACATATAATATGATGTGGTAAAGTGCTATAATAAAATTAAATTTCATTATCAGGTGGATTAAGGGGCTATGTGCTGAAAATATGATGTCTGCTTTCCTCTATTTGAATGTTCCACATCTGATCACCTAAAATAGTAATTTGGGAAATGAATAAAAGTGAAATCCTAAGAGCTGAAACATTAACTAATCAAGAAATTAAATTTAAAGTTCTCTTGGCATCCTATTCTCTTTGTTACACTTTGAAATTAATCACATTCCCATAGGCAGAAAAGCTAATATAGGTAAGATCAGCAACAGGGATTTGCCCCAATTGCTACTGTTTGTGAATATATTACTTTCCCTAGGTGGAGTTTGAGTGGAAGTACTTCAAATCACATCAGCCCAAAATTAGTCTTCTTGATTAATGTCATGTTTTATAATAAGCATTTGTAAAGCAGTGAGCCTTTGCCACTATAAAATGGGGCATCTGTTAATATGTGCTTATATCTGCTCATCGATTAAATGTAATTATGTTGCCCTATGGTTTTCAACCAAAGAAGATTTACATGTAAATGTATGGATTCTTTTGAGATTAGTAAAAATTCTGCATAAAGAGGAAAGCAGGAGGGGAGCAAATGAAGTTAGCATTTATTAAGTAATTATTATGTGCCAGTTACTTTTGGTATACTATCCCATTTAAACCTAATAATATCTGCATGACATTTCTTGTATAATCCCTAGTTTACAAATAAAAACCCCTGAGCCTTAGTGTTGTTAAGATAATTGTTTAAGATCATGTGGTTCACATCTAGATCATTCATGCCTAGCATTAGCCACCTGTAGGCATCTAAAATACATATATATTTATATCTATATCTAAAATACATATATATCTGATATATATGTGTGTGTATATATATACATATATATATATACACATATCAATCGATTTTAGAATATTACTTCTTTGTTACTTCCAGAAGGTGTTTTAATTTTGTTTTTGTTTTTTTAATTTTTCACTTTTGTGTGATTCACAAATACTGTGTGAGTATAGTTCTCTGGCTGATACATCCAGTCCAGAGAAGCAAATGTTCTACAGTTTTCACTCTGACATTAGCACAATCTCTATCATGTCTCTTCTCTTCTGATGATATTCTGATAACCTCCTGGCTCCATTTCACAATCCTCTATTCTTTTGCACTCCAGTTCCAACTGTCTGATAAAAATGGTAAAAATAAATGATTCAAGTCTAGAGTTTTTGTTTTCTTTTCCCCTGGGATTCAGCTAAGGGCCAAACCTTATGCCCTACTCCCTTCCAAACACTTAGTAACAGCCCCTTTCCATCCATTCTCTATAGTAACATAAGGGCCTTCTTCAAATTATCTGAAAAATTTCCACTGAAGCCTTAGTACATGCATGTGTTATTTTTATAATGTTCCTTTTCCTTTTTAAAACCTGCATTAGGGATTAAGGAAGAAGAATTTTTCTCACAAAACTTAACCCTCAGAGGAGGAGGTGAAGAGAACAAAATTACAAGCAAAGCAAAGATCCATCTACTGGTTAGAGAAGGGAAAGATTGGAAATAATCTAATATTAATAATTTACAGGATTCCTAACTCTCTCAGTGTATATATTTACTCAGAAATCTGAAAAATGAACACATCCAGACTATGAAACTTCACAAAATATTTTTAACAGCTTTATTAATATATAATACATAGAGTTCACCCATTAGAGTGTACTAATAGTGTTGTTTCCTATATTCACAGATGTTTAACCATCAGCACAATCTAATTTTCAACATCTTTCTTATCCCCAAAAGAAACTAGTAGAGCACAGAGGATTCTTATGGCAGTGAAACTACTCTGTATGATACTATACTGGTGGGTACATGTCATTATACATTTGTCAAACTCATAGAATGTGGAACACTAAAAGTGAACCCTAGTGTAAGCTATGGACTTTGAGTGATAATGATGTGTCAACATAAGTTCACTTATAACAAATGAACAACTCTGGTGCAGATGTTGACAATGTGGAAGGCTATATGCATGAGGAGTGCAGGGAGTATATGGAAAAATCTCTGTACCTTCACTTCAGTGTGGCTGGGAATTGATACCGCCTTAAAAAATAAAGTCTATTAAGAAAGAAAAGAAACTCTATACCCATCAGCAGTAACTCATCTCTATATCCCCTTAGCTCTCGGCAACCACAAATCTACTTTCTGTCTTTATAGATTTTGCCTTTCCTGGCAATTTCATATATGGTTATCTTAATGAGATAACTGTTATACCAATGTTAGTAACAGAAAATTCTTTGCTAAACTGATGGGATGTACTCCTGGGTTATGCTGCAATAATGCCAGATTTTTAAATTAAAATCTCTCCAAACTTCCTCCAAAATGGCACACCAATCAACAAAGAGGGCACATGAAACCACATAATATTGCCTTCTTTGGCATCAGTTGGACACAGAGTGTGTCACAAACCCTATTACCTCTAAGAAAAGAAATTAACACCAAATTCTATCAGATATTAACTGAGACCTCATTCCATAAGGCTAGAGAGAAATAAGGTGGTATGTGGAGAAATGGGGTAGCAGCAAGAAGATAATGGAGCTCAGACAAAATGATATCCAAGATGGCAAGGCCTAAGCAAACTACAGAAATTCTGAAACAGGTGTGAGACCTGGCAGATCTGAGCATTGGCTATAGAGAAGGTACTTGAAAATACGCAAAATCTAAAGAGGCAAACTAAAAAAATGAACTCTTCTGGAAAAGAATGAAGTAAAGAACACAATAACGCAAGACAAACTATCTAGATTGTGAAAAAGAAAATTCTTTTTCTCAGAAATGTCTATGCCTTTTTCTTTATTGCCATACTGCACTGTATTCAGAACAAGGCTGAATAAAAGCAGTAAGAGCAAATACCTTGTTTTGTTCCCAGTCTTAGTGGGAAAGCATTCAGTATGATGTTAGCTGTTGGGTTTAGTTGATGCCCTTAATTAGTTTGAGAAGTTCTTTTATTTCTGGTTTGTTGAGATTTTTATCATGAGGGAGTATAAATATAATTAAATATACTTTTTTCGAGCTTATCTAAAGATTGCAAACACCTACAGATCCAACGGGAGATCGAAGAGAAGAACAGCAACTCTAGAAACAGAAAATCAACCACTTTCTGAAAGGTAGGACTGGCGGAGAATTGAATCCAAAGCGACGGGAAGATAGACCGCGGGGGGAGGGGCCGGCTCCCAGCAAGCGGCGGAGCAGCGGAGCACAAAATCAGGACTTTTAAAAGTCTGTTCTGCTGAGGGACATCGCTCCAGAGGCTTAACCGGGGTGAAGCCAATGTGGGGTGAGCGTGACCTCAGGTCCCACAGGGTCACAGAAGGATTGGGGGCGTCTGAGTGTCGCAGAGCTTACAGGTAGTAGAACAGGGAAGCCAGCTACAGAGACAGAGCCGAGGAGTGACTCCCAGCTCGGGGATACCTTGAACCGGTCTCAGGCTCGGTCAGCTCGGAGCGCGGCCGGAGGCAGGGTGACGGGAGTAATTGGGCGCTGTTCTCTGAGGGTGCACTGAGGAGTGGGACCCCAGGCTCTCGGCTCCTCCGGGCCGGAGACCGGGAGGCTGCCATCTTCATCCCCGCCCTCCGGAACTCTACGGAAAGCGCTCAGGGAACAAAAGCCCCGAAAGCAAACCCGAGCGGATTGCTCAGACTGGCCTGGGTAAGGGCTGTGCAACTCCGCCTGGGGCAAAGACATTTGAGAATCACTACAACAGGCCGCTCCCCCAGAAGATCAACAAGAAACCCAGCCAGGACCAAGTTCACCTACCAAGGCGTGCAGTTTCAATACCAAGGAGAGCAGCGGAATTCCAGAGGAGGAGAAAGCAAAACACGGAACTCATGGCTTTCTCCCCATGATTCTTTAGCCTTGCAGTTAATTTAATTTTTAATTTTTTTTTCTTTTTCAATTTTTTTTTCTTCTTCTGCTAAATTTTTTTTAACTTTTACCCTTTTCTTTTTTAACGTTTTTTAACTTGTTTATCTAATATATATATATATTTTTTCCTTTGTATATTTTTCTTTATTGGTTTTCTTTTTTTAATTGTTTCTTTTTTCTTTTTTACTTTTTTTCTTTCTGAACCTCTTTTTATCCCCTTTCTCCCCCCTCACGATTTGGGATCTCTTCTGATTTGGCTAAAGCATATTTTCCTGGGGTTGTTGCCACCCTTTTAGTATTTTACTTGCTCCTTCATATACTCTTCTCTGGACAAAATGACAAGGCGGAAAAATTCACCACAAAAAAAAGAACAAGAGGCAGTACCAAAGGCTAGGGACCTAATCAATAAAGACATTGGTAATATGCCAGATCTAGAGTTCAGAATGACGATTCTCAAGGTTCTAGCCGGGCTCAAAAAAGGCATGGAAGATATTAGAGAAACCCTCTCGGGAGACATAAAAGCCCTTTCTGGAGAAATAAAAGAACTAAAATCTAACCAAGTTGAAATCAAAAAAGCTATTAATGAGGTGCAAACAAAAATGGAGGCTCTCACTGCTAGGATAAATGAGGCAGAAGAAAGAATTAGCGATATAGAAGACCAAATGACAGAGAATCAAGAAGCTGAGCAAAAGAGGGACAAACAGCTACTGGACCACGAGGGGAGAATTCGAGAGATAAGTGACACCATAAGACGAAACAACATTAGAATAATTGGGATTCCAGAAGAAGAGGAAACAGAGAGGGGAGCAGAAGGTATATTGGAGAGAATTATTGGAGAGAATTTCCCCAATATGGCAAAGGGAACAAGCATCAAAATCCAGGAGGTTCAGAGAACCCCCCTCAAAATCAATAAGAATAGGTCCACACCCCGTCACCTAATAGTAAAATTTACAAGTCTTAGTGACAAAGAGAAGATCCTGAAAGCAGCCCGGGAAAAGAAGTCTGTAACGTACAATGGTAAAAATATTAGATTGGCAGCAGACTTATCCACAGAGACCTGGCAGGCCAGAAAGAGCTGGCATGATATATTCAGAGTACTAAACGAGAAAAACATGCAGCCAAGAATACTATATCCAGCTAGGCTATCATTGAAAATAGAAGGAGAGATTAAAAGCTTCCAGGACAAACAAAAACTGAAAGAATTTCCAAACACCAAACCAGCTCTACAGGAAATATTGAAAGGGGTCCTCTAAGCAAAGAGAGACCCTAAAAGTAGTAGATCAGAAAGAAACAGAGACAATATACAATAACAGTCACCTTACAGGCAATACAATGGCACTAAATTCATATCTCTCAATAGTTACCCTGAATGTTAATGGGCTAAATGCCCCAATCAAAAGACACAGGGTATCAGAATGGATAAAAAAACAAAACCCATCTATATGTTGCCTACAAGAAACTCATCTTAAACCCGAAGACACCTCCAGATTTAAAGTGAGGGGGTGAAAAACAATTTACCATGCTAATGGACATCAGAAGAAAGCAGGGGTGGCAATCCTTATATCAGATCAATTAGATTTTAAGCCAAAGACTATAATAAGAGAGGAGGAAGGATATTATATCATACTCAAAGGATCTGTCCAACAAGAAGATCTAACAATTTTAAATATCTATGCCCCTAACATGGGAGCAGCCAACTATATAAACCAATTAATAACAAAATCAAAGAAACACATCGACAATAATACAATAATAGTAGGGGATTTTAACACTCCCCTCACTGAAATGGACAGATCATCCAAGCAAAAGATCAACAAGGAAATAAAGGCCTTAAATGACACACTGGACCAGATGGACATCACAGATATATTCAGAACATTTCATCCCGAAGCAACAGAATACACCTTCTTCTCTAGTGCACATGGAACATTCTCCAGAATAGATCACATCCTGGGTCCTAAATCAGGTCTCAACCGGTATCAAAAGATTGGGATCATTCCCTGCATATTTTCAGACCACAGTGCTCTGAAGCTAGAACTCAATCACAAGAGGAAATTTGGAAAGAACCCAAATACATGGAGACTAAACAGCATCCTTCTAAAGAATGAATGGGTCAACCAGGAAATTAAAGAAGAGTTGAAAAAATTCATGGAAACAAATGATAATGAAAACACAACGGTTCAAAATCTGTGGGACACAGCAAAGGCAGTCCTGAGAGGAAAATATATAGCGGTACAAGCCTTTCTCAAGAAACAAGAAAGGTCTCAGGTACACAACCTAACCCTACACCTAAAAGAGCTAGAGAAAGAACAAGAAAGAAAGCCTAAACCCAGCAGGAGAAGAGAAATCATAAAGATCAGAGCAGAAATCAATGAAATAGAAACCAAAAAAACAATAGAACAAATCAACGAAACTAGGAGCTGGTTCTTTGAAAGAATTAACAAGATCGATAAACCCCTGGCCAGACTTAGCAAAAAGAAAAGAGAAAGGACCCAAATAAATAAAATCATGAATGAAAGAGGAGAGATCACAACGAACACCAAAGAAATACAGACAATTATAAGAACATATTATGAGCAACTCTACGCCAACAAATTTGACAATCTGGAAGAAATGGATGCATTCCTAGAGACATATAAACTACCACAACTGAACCAGGAAGAAATAGAAAGCCTGAACAGACCCATAACCAGTAAGGAGATTGAAACAGTCATCAAAAATCTCCAAACAAACAAAAGCCCAGGGCCAGATGGCTTCCCGGGGGAATTCTACCAAACATTTAAAGAAGAACTAATTCCTATTCTCCTGAAACTGTTCCAAAAAATAGAAATGGAAGGAAAACTTCCAAAGTCATTTTATGAGGCCAGCATCACCTTGATCCCAAAACCAGACAAGGATCCCATCAAAAAAGAGAACTACAGGCCAATATCCTTGATGAACACAGATGCAAAAATTCTCGCCAAAATACTAGCCAATAGGATTCAACAGTACATTAAAAGGATTATTCACCACGACCAAGTGGGATTTATTCCAGGGCTGCAAGGTTGGTTCAACATCCGCAAATCAATCAATGTGATACAACACATTAATAAAAGAAAGAACAAGAACCATATGATACTCTCCATAGATGCTGAAAAAGCATTTGACAAAGTACAGCATCCCTTCCTGATCAAAACTCTTCAAAGTGTAGGGATAGACAGCACATACCTCAATATTATCAAAGCCATCTATGAAAAACCCACCGCAAATATCATTCTCAATGGAGAAAAGTTGAAAGCTTTTCCGTTAAGGTCAGGAACACGGCAGGGATGTCCGTTATCACCACTGCTATTCAACATAGTACTAGAAGTCCTAGCCTCAGCAATCAGACAACAAAAGGAAATTAAAGGCATCCAAATCGGCAAAGAAGAAGTCAAACTATCACTCTTTGCAGATGATATGATACTATATGTGGAGAACCCAAAAGACTCCACTCCAAAACTGCTAGAACTAGTACAGGAATTCAGTAAAGTGTCAGGATATAAAATCAATGCACAGAAATCAGTTGCATTTCTCTACACCAACAACAAGACAGAAGAAAGAGAAATTAAGGAGTCAATCCCATTTACAATTGCACCCAAAACTATAAGATACCTAGGAATAAACCTAACCAAAGAGGCTAAGAATCTATACCCAGAAAACTATAAAGTACTCATGAAAGAAATTGAGGAAGACACAAAGAAATGGAAAAATGTTCCATGCTCCTGGATTGGAAGAATAAATATTGTGAAAATGTCTATGCTACCTAAAGCAATCTACACATTTAATGCAATTCCTGTCAAAGTACCACCCATTTTTTTCAAAGAAATGGAACAAATAATCCTAAAATTTATATGGAACCAGAAAAGACCTCGAATAGCCAAAGGAATATTGAAAAAGAAAGTCAAAGTTGGTGGCATCACAATTCCGGACTTCAAGCTCTATTACAAAGCTGTCATCATCAAGACAGCATGGTACTGGCACAAAAATAGACACATAGATCAATGGAACAGAACAGAGAGCCCAGAAATAGACCCTCAACTCTATGGTCAATTAATCTTCGACAAAGCGGGAAAGAATATCCAATGGAAAAAAGACAGCCTCTTCAATAAATGGTGTTGGGAAAATTGGACAGCCACATGCAGAAAAATGAAATTGGATCATTTCCTTACACCACACACGAAAATAGACTCAAAATGGATGAAGGACCTCAATGTGAGACAGGAATCCATCAATATCCTTGAGGAGAACACAGGCAGCAACCTCTTTGACCTCAGCCGCAGCAACATCTTCCTAGGAACATCGCCAAAGGCAAGGGAAGCGAGGGCAAAAATTAACTATTGGGATTTTATCAAGATCAAAAGCTTTTGCACAGCAAAGGAAACAGTTAACAAAACCAAAAGACAACTGACAGAATGGGAGAAGATATTTGCAAATGACATATCAGATAAAGGGCTAGTGTCCAAAATCTATAAAGAACTTAGTAAACTCAACACCCAAAGAACAAATAATCCAATCAAGAAATGGGCAGAGGACATGAACAGACATTTCTGCAAAGAAGACATCCAGATGGCCAACAGACACATGAAAAAGTGCTCCATATCACTCGGCATCAGGGAAATACAAATCAAAACCACAATGAGATATCACCTCACACCAGTCAGAATGGCTAAAATTAACAAGTCAGGAAATGACAGATGCTGGCGAGGATGTGGAGAAAGGGGAACACTCCTACATTGTTGGTGGGAATGCAAGCTGGTGCAACCTCTCTGGAAAACAGCATGGAGGTTCCTCAAAATGTTGAAAATAGAACTACCCTATGACCCAGCAATTGCATTGCTGGGTATTTACCCTAAAGATACAAACGTAGTGATCCGAAGGGGCACGTGCACCCGAATGTTTATAGCAGCAATGTCTACAATAGCCAAACTATGGAAAGAACCTAGATGTCCATCAACAGACGAATGGATAAAGAAGATGTGGTATATATACACAATGGAATACTATGCAGCCATCAAAAGAAATGAAATCTTGCCATTTGCGACGACGTGGATGGAACTAGAGGGTATCATGCTTAGTGAAATAAGTCAATCGGAGAAAGACAACTATCATATGATCTCCCTGATATGAGGGAGAGGAGATGCAACATGGAGGGTTAAGGGGGTAGGAGAAGAGTAAATGAAACAAGATGGGATTGGGAGGGAGACCAACCATAAGTGACTCTTAATCTCACAAAACAAACTGAGGGTTGATGGGGGGAGGGGGATTTCGAGAGGGGGGTGGGGTTATGGACATTGGGGAGGGTATGTGCTATGGTGAGTGCTGTGAAGTGTGTAAACCTGGCGATTCACAGACCTGTACCCCTGGGGATAAAAATATATTATATGTTTATAAAAAATAAAATTTAATTAAAAAAAAATAAAATAAATATACTTTTTTCCAGCATCTGTTGACATGATCATATATATTTGTCCTTTAGTCTGCTAATATGGTAAATATAATGAGTGACTGACCAAATTAAATCAAACTTGTGAGCCTGGAATAAATGACATTTAGTCATGATAGATTATTTGGTAATAGAAAAAATATATGTATTTGGTCTAATTAAGTATATGTGTATTAGTATATCTATACAAACATAATATATTTAATTATCTAATATTTCAATAAACTTTTTTTATACCTATGTTTGAGAGTATTTTTTATGCCTATGGGGTATTTTTGTTGTTGTTGTTTTGTTTTGTTTTCTGGGGTTTTTTGTAGTTTTCTTGTAATGTTGCATAATTTGACTATCAGCATAAAACGTATTGGTAAATATTCTCCCCTATATTAATTTTTCCAAGGATTTTGAGTAGGGTTGGAGGTATTTTGTTCTCAAGTATTTGGTAGAATTTACCAGTAAAGCCATGTGGACCTAGATTACTTTTGTGGACACATTCAGCTATTTATTCTTCTGCCAAATTTGACATTTTGTATCTCTTAATAACTTTAAGTTGTCAAATTTGTTAGCAGATAGCCCCTGGAACTGTGCCTATAAAATTTCCCTGTTTTGATAATCTAAAGCAACACTACTCTTGCTTACTGGTATAGTAAGGTAGGAGGGAAAAGAGAGGGTTAAATCTGTCATCTTCGCAGGGAGGGTAGGGTAGTGGGCAACAGATGAATATAAAAGAGTAGCTGTTAAGTGTATGTAGAAAATTTGATTCAGAGTGTAATTTTGAATTGATATCCTGCTACAGGTCAGTTTCCCCAAAAAGCAGATACTGATATAGACATTATTATGATAAACAAGGATTGGGCAAAGAAGTAAGTTGACCTATGACTCAGTCCCAATCAAATTCTCAGTTGAGCCCCTGGGGACTTCTGGAACTAAGATGGAACTTAAAAGTTCTCCTAACTTGGGGACTGAGGACTTAGTCTTAATAGTGCTATATTGCTCAGTCATCAGATGTGGACTGCCTCTTAAAAGAGATGTGACTTTGAGTGAGGCAATTCCCTGCTTTAAGGGCAGTTCCTTAAAATAGCTGACAGCTAACTGTTCAATCCCCCCCCACTCTCAGCAGGTGTGGGAATTAGTCCTTCAGTAGCAAAAAGGGGTCTCTGCAGTGCATTCCAGAGTCCACCCCACCACCTTCTTAAATTGATATCACTGACCATTCAGTTCATTCTAAAAAGTTTATCATGTTGAGTTCCTTTTTTAATAAAGATTTTATTTAATTATTTTAGAGAGAGTAGGAGCTACACACAGAGAAGGAGAGGGACAGAGGGAAGCAGAATCCCCGCTGAACAGGGAGCCTGACTCAGGGCTTGATCCCAGGACCCGGGGATCATGGATTGAGCCAAAGACAGATGCTTAACCAACTGAGCCACCCAGGCACCCGTCATGTTGTGTTTCATACCCATTTAAATTATGTCTGCTTATCAACATGCTCATGAGTGAAAACAATTCACTGACAAACTCAACTGAAATTGTAAAGAAAATGACACGGCCAAAAGTGACTAATGTCATGCAACCCAGGCAATCTGTTCCCCAGATAAAAGTGTAATCATAAGAAATTGGCCTGCCATTAATTTTTAATATGTTATCTGGTTTAGGCAGTATATCAAGGATTCTCGTTGAGTCACAAAATATTATCTCTCCCTGAAATTTATTAGACGTTGCTAAATATTACACTGTTGAGGCTACCAAAGTGATTTGGTATAAATCCCTAAAGAACAATTCTAACAAATGATGTATTATTTATTCCATTAGCATTATTTGCTCTCCAACTCCCTCCTGCTAATAATTCTAGCAGGCTTCCTTTTCTTTTACAAACAACAGGTCTCAAACAATAAGGAAGAGACACTCTATGGCCCAAATCAGAATCAAGAGGCATAGTGCAATAAAGACTGTGACTCATTCTGATGAATCTCTCATTTTTTTCCTCTCTTAAGAAATAGGGAAGGTTAAAAAATGGCATATTCCCAGCTATCACAATAATTACTGTGCTCCACCAAGTGTCATCAAAGCATTTAAATAAATCATGTCATTTCAGCATAAAGAGCAAAGTTCTACTCATTTGTTTCCATTCTCAAATGTGTTAGGAAGGTGTCTCTTCACAGGAAAGAAAAAGGACAATTAGTATGTTACTACGTCTTAATTGCACAGCAGTGCCTTGCACATGCATGGCTTCTCACTGACTCTGTTTTGTATTCTAATTTCAGAGGCTGTGGGAAGGGAAAAGTGATAATGCCATTGGTCCCAGGGGCACATTAACGCCTTGGCATTCTAGGACTAAGGTAAAGGCCCTTTGCCCGAGACCAGTTTAATTTCATCTAATTTCAACACCACCTTTATGGTCTCAGCTGAGTCGAAAGACAGGGCATGTTTTACGAGACTTGTAGATAGCATTACATACATATAGACTATGACACAGTAAGTAGAGAGAACAGTCTGCTTAAAGATAACGGCCTATATAGATTAGATATGCATCTGAACCCTAGCACAGACAGATTCCTTACCAGTAGGAAAACAGGCACTCTCTAACAGAAAGATTGAGAGTCACAAGCTTTTAGATCTGTTAAGGGACGGTGGAGGATGGATTCCCTAAAATGTTTCCTTCTTTGGCCATAGTATTCATTAGCATTACACTCTCCATTCCCTCTTCGTTCATCCCTGGGGAGGTGGAAAGACATTCACAATTGCTAAATTTGTGAGGAATAAATTGGGCATTTTCAGCTGAGTTCTGCCCTTCTTTCTCTTGGGAGCTGCCAGCAGACTTCTTGGTCACTCTAGCAGCCTGAAGAAGGAGGCCCATCAGTTCAGTGCTATTTGTAACTATGTGGGTAGTTGTAACTCTGAAATATAGCATTAGGAAGCTGACCTGCTTGTAAGGTACAGCCATGTACTCCAACTTGACATTTACCAAAATTAGCTGATATTTTTAAACTCCATCTGTATGCCTTTGTTTTATCTCTGAATTTGTTCAGAACCTAATTATGGAAAAGGAGTAGATTGCTCTCTCTCTCCCAAAGATTCCCAACATTTCCTTCATGGGCCAGGAACTTTGAAGAATGAAACAGAAAAGTAAATGGAAGACCAAATATACATGTAAACGGGATGTGGGATGTTACCCTTGGGTTTGGGAGAGTTGTTTTGAACTTGAATTTTTCTTTTTTGAGATGTATATGGGGTTAGATTGTAATTGCTGGGACATGAGGAAGAGATATTAAACCTTTGGGAATATTGTATTCTGACTTATGTATTCTGGTATATGAAAACATGTTAGGGCAGCTTCATCTACTGGCAAATGATTGGGGTTTTTTTAGACACTGGGGCTTAAGCAACAAGTGCTGGCCTTAGTCAAATACCTGGCCATCTTAAGCCCTGATAACAGACCCACTGGGAGGCTCTTAGCAGGTTGCAAGTGGCCCCAGCTCACTATAAAAAGCAGATACAGTTCTTTAAGGTGTAAAGAAAGCTGGTATATTCTGGATTTTTCAATTTTTTTTGAGGGAGGCTTGGATGTCTATGTAGTTCCCCCTTAGGACTGCCTTTGCTGTATCCCATAGGTTTTGGATCGATGCGTCTTCATTCTCATTGGTTTCCATGAATGGTTTAAGTTCTTCTTTGATTTCCTGGTTGTTCCAAACATTCTTAAGCAGGGTGGTCTTTAGCTTTCAAGTGTTTGAATTCCTTCCAAAATTTTTCTTGTGGTCAAGTTCCATTTTCAAATCATTGTGGTCTGAGAATATGTAGGGAATAATCTCAATCTTTTGGTATCAGTTGAGCCCTGACTTGTGAACCAGTACGTGGTCTATTCTGGAGAAAGTTCCATGTGAGCTCAAGAAGAATGAGAATTTTGTTGTTTTAGGGTGTATTTATGTTGTTTTAAAATGTTGTTTTAGGGTGGAATGTTCTGTATATACCTATGAGGTCCATCTGGTCCAATGTGTCATTCAATGCTCTTGTTTCTTTATTGATTTCCTGCTTGGATGATCTATTACTGAGAGTGGCATGTTAAGATCCCCTTCTATTAATGTATTCATATCAATATGACTCTTTATCTTGATTAAAAGTTGGCTTATGTAGTTGGCTGCTCCTGTATTGGGGGCTTAAATATTTACAATTGTTAGATCTTCTTGGCGTATAGACCCTTTAAGAATGATATAGTACAGACACTACAGACAAAGGGCTGATATTCGAGATCTATAAAGAACTCCTCAAACTCAGCACACACAAAACAGATAATCACATCAAAAAATGGGCAGAAGACATGAGCAGACACTTCTCCAAAGAAGACATACAAATGGCTGACACATGAAAAATTGTTCATCATCATTAGTCACCAGGGAGATTTAAATCAAAACCACATTGAGATACCACCTTACACTGGTTAGAACAGCCAAAATTAACAAGACAGTAAACAACAAGTGTTGGAGAGGATGTGGAGAAAGGGGAACCCTCTTATACTGTTGGTGAGAATGCAAGTTGGTACAGCCACTTTGAAAAACAGTATGGAGATTCCTTAAGAAATTAAAAAAAGAGCTACCCTATGACTCAGCAATTGCACTGCTGGGTATTTACCCCAAATATACAGATGGAGTGAAAACAAGGGCCGTCTATACCCCAATGTTCATAGCAGCAATGGCCAGTTGCCAAACTGTGGAGAGAGCCAAGATGCCCTTCAACAGACGAATGGATAAAGAAGATACGGTCCATATATACTATAGAGTATTATGCCTCCATCAGAAAGGATGAATACCCAACTTGTATATCAACATGGGTGGGACTGGAGGAGAGTATGCTCAGTGAAATAAGTCAAGCAGAGAGAATCAATTATCATATGGTTTCACTTACTTGTGGAGCATAAGGAATAATACGGAGGACATTGGGAGATGGAGAGAAGTGAGTTGGGGAAATCAGACGAGGAGACGAACCACGAAAGACTGTGGACTCTGAGAAACAAACTGAGGGTTTTGGAGGGGAGGGAGTGGTGGGTTGGGTGTGAGGGTTTTGGAGGGGAGGGAGTGGTGGGTTGGGTGAGCCTGGTATTAAGGAGGATATTAAGGAAGGCACATATTGCATGGAGCACTGGGTGGTGGGAAAAAAAAAATGAATTTGGAAAAACAAAAAAAAAATAAAATAAAAAAAAAGAAAGAAAGAAAGAAAGAAAGAAAGAAAGAAAGAAAGAAAGAAAGAAAGAAAAGAAAGAAAGAAAGGAAGAAAAGCAGGTACAACTTTCCCAAAGGAGTTGTGGCTGATATTCCATTGCTATAGGTCTTCCAGGTCTTACTGTCACTGTTGGACAAAATGATATTTACTGCTTTAGAGTGAAAGTGGTTCTTTTAGTGTTAGAGCACTAATGAGGTTCTAGCTTTTAATTTCTCATGCCAGGCCTAGATAGGCTTCCAAAATTATCCTCTTTTGGATGTTCTGAATTGTGTTCAGAGTGTACAAAGGGAAACATGCTGAGGTTAGCCTTGGATTTATGAAGTTTGTCCATAAGCTCATTTTAGATCTAAACTGGTTAAATATAATTAAAATGACAAGCAATCTCAATGAAACAAGTTTGGGGGACCAAATATGACTTTAGATAAGAGAGCATGGCAGCAATAATAGTGGGTCAAAAACTAATCCTGCTCACAAAAAAAAAAAAAAAAAAAAATGCTGTGGCACCTTCCCAGTGTGGAAAGCAGTAGAAATCAAGAGGTTTTGAATACACTACTAAGTGGCTAGAAAGGTAACTTAGCTAAGTCCTGATGTATGGGACTGTCAATGATATGAATTTCTTGACGTTGTATACAGAAAAGAACAGCTATTATGTCACTCTCTGAGAAAGAAAGCAGTATGCACAAAGGCAGTGCCCTACTCCCACTTCATTAGCTTCTCGCTGGAAGATTTATGGAGTTTATGTTTTTAGGTCATGGAGTACAGATAACCAGTATGGACTGACCAGCCTCTTTCTGTCCTTCTTCACAGAATGCTGAATCTCTGTAATGATCTTTGGTAACATTGGCTCCTGGCAACATAATCTTATGTGGGATGATAACTCTAAGGACTACCGATTGTTCTCTAAATTTGGTGGGGGTGGAGCCAATGGTGTAATAATCTCATTTCTTATTAATCCTTTGGATTCTTTAAAGTGAGGTACATTAGAGAAGACATTGAAATGTGAAATCCTAAAGGAAGGAACTATACCTATTCCTCTGAGAGTTCAAAAGCAGCTATTGAAGAAGACCAACTCTACCCAGGCACCCAGAATCCCTCTACTGAGACTGAGCTGAATAATAAATTTGGGAGGATAGCTTTGGTCTTAATTACAACTTAGAAATCTCAAACTTCAAACACTTAATTCCGCAGGGAAAATAATCTGATACTAGACTTTCATTCATTTGGATGTTACTATATTTTGACTTTAACTTGAAAAGAGATTTAAGCTTTAAATGTCAGTTTTGCTCTGGGACTTTTTATAAGAGTGGGGGTCTTTATATTCAGATTTCAGGTATTTCTATGGGGGTGGCATCTCCCTAGTAGAGAAATACTTATTTTCTTGCTGTCATTAAATCTCATCAAAGAACCTCTGATATGCTATGGGAAAATGCATTTGGACATAATCTGGAAATGGAAATAGAATAAAGAGTGAATTTTTAACTTTGGATTGAGATCTGCCTTACAGTTGATTTACTTAATGAAACATGCATATCCACTTCAGGGCATTCTAGAGGCAAATTTAACAGTGGTCCGGGGTCCCAGGAGAATCCAAAAGGTAAGGCAATAAGAATTTGGAGAACAACTTCATGAAGATAGGGGAGAACTGTCCTGGTAGCTTGTGTACCCTCGCCTCTAAGGGCTAACCATGCTACTATCATTGAACTATCATGGTTTAAGAGAAAAATGAATCTGGGAATGTGGGGGTGAATGCTTATTCCCCATTCTTGATGTTTCCTTCTATGCAAACACAGAACCATTAAGAGTTACCCTATAGCCTCTTTGTGAACTTTCACTCACTCTACCCCAAGGAAAGCTCAAGAAATTCACTGATTACGAAATAGGAGAAGACTAAGCTTAGTGTGCTTACCTCCTCTCTCAGATTCTGTGAAACTGAGCTACTTGCAGGGAAAAAAAACTTTCCTCTTACTTTCTCTAGCCTAGTTAGTATTTAGGCTCTAATCCTTGCTGGGGATGGGAAGTAGTGGGGAGAAACATGACAAGAAAGGGGAGGCAAGAGGGGTGGGGGTAGAGGGTCTGTCCCAGTTCTCTGTAGGCAAATCTGCCTAATTCTAGGATTTGGTATTGGCAAGCATATGAGCTCCAACTTCACACTTAATATAAATATTGTTGATTCTTGTCCCACTATCTGTCATCCCTTGGTTTATTACTCTATTTTCTCTGAACTGGGTTCAGGGAAAAAATGTGATATGCTTTAATTAAGTCCCAAGAAGACTCACAATAGGATCAGAATGGACTTCTACATTTGCTAGTAATGTGATCTGACCATGTCTCTGAAACCTAGTTCACCCATCTGTAAAACTAAAAATATAAAACCTACTTCACTGCAAGGGTAGTGAATATTCAGCAAAATTTAGGGGATTACTAAATAGGATAAAATTTTAGATCTGTGGACCAACCGGCTGGCTAACACAACACCCCCCAAAAAGAAAGGTTAATCCAGTCTCAAGCAGAGTTGGTCATTTGCAGGCCCTCTCATAGATGATGAACTCTGCTCAGAATCACCTCTGTGGGCTGGCTAATAGACCAGAGAGAAGATCAAGGGGCCAGCCAAGCATGTCCATCTTGTTCTTGCAAATCCATCAGCCAAGGAATAGACCTGTTCCTCTAGGGAAGAGTGAGTGAGGGGGCAAGGAGCACAGGGGGCCAGGAGTGTTATTCTAATGGAAATTCTTTCACATGGAGATAAGACTGGAGATTAAATATCACTAACAATGATATATAGATATTGAATAAGCATATTAAATGAAGGAAAATACTTCTTTAAGACTAGTAAATGCAAACATTCGAAACTTTAGTGCTAGAAGACTTATCCTGTGAAAATTTCCTGGCTATCATATGAATAGATTAGAACTTTTCAATTACACTGAAGAAAAGGAAATGTAATATCAGCGTGAATTTCCTTTGAATTATTTTATATTTTCACAGAAAGAATTGAAAGATTGATGTATTCCTTCATATCTAATCTAATTACTGGAGAGGATATTTAAAAATAATGAATTAGTGCTTGGCCTAATTGTTGACATAGTGAGTAGGGTTTTTTTTTTTCTGTTTATGAAAGAGAATGTCCTACCTACCCCTGAAAGCAAATTCATTTCAAGGCAAAACAGATTCATCTGTTTACTGCAATTCATATTTTTAAGCAAATAGTTTGTAGAAGATATAGAGCAGAACAGAACTGAATTAGAGTTGGATTGTATTAAACTGGATTCCAGGAAGACTGTATCAAATGACAGTCTACCTGAACAGATAAGGAAAATGAGGCCAAAAAAGATTACATAATCTGCCTAAAATCACTCCTGTTATTAGTGGGGGATTCCAAGAAGGAATTCCAATTTACTGACACAACAACATACTCTTCCCTCTATACAGTCTCTGATAATTTGCTCACTTCTGAATCAGTGCTTTCATTTCTTTGTTACTAGTTTTATTTTTATGCCTAGACTTTTCACCTGAACTTAGTTTTATGATAGAAATCAATGAAGGATTTCACTCATATGTGGAATTTGAGAAACAAAACGCTCATAGGAGAGAAAAAGAGAGGCAAAGTAAGAAACAGACTCTTAAATATAGAGAACAAATAGGTGGTCACCAGAGGCGAGGTGGGTGGTGGATGGTGAAATAGGTGATGGGGAGTAAGGAGGGTACTTGTGATGAGCACCGGGTGATGTATGGAAGGATTGAATCACTACACCTGAAACTAATATTGTACTGTACGTTAACTAACTAGAATTTAAACGAAAACTTTTAAAAAATTGGTGGAGGAAGGAGAAAGATTTAAGGGCCCTTCTTCCTGAAAAAAAAATTTTTTTTTTTTTCTTACTTCATTTAGGCAATTCCTTTAGAAGCTTGCATAACCAGGTTCAGTGACACGGATTTACCAATAGAGGGCACCTCGGATGAGGAAAAAAGATACTACCCCAAAGGTAAGAGATGCAAAAATTATCATTCAGTAGTTCAAATGCATTTTTTAAAAAATTAACATAAAAGTTTAAATATACATAAAGTTTAAATATAACATAGAATAATATAACGTGCTCCCGCATGCTCATCACTCAGTTTCCAGCATTACCAACACATGGCCAATTTTATTTCATCTACGTCCCTGCCTGAGGTTACTTTGAAGCCAATCTTAACTATCAAAGCATTTTTGGCATGTATCTCTAAAAGATAAGGACTCTTTTTTTTTTTTTTAGCACAATCACAAAATTATCACACTTAGAATGTTAATAAAAATTGCTTTAAAGCATCAAATTATCTTATTGTCTTACACATTATTTCAATGTTGTTTTTTTTTTTCCAGTTTAATCAATCAAGACCAAAATAAGATCTATTGCAACTGGTTATCTCTCTTCTGAACTACTGATTTTCTTTCTTCTCTTGAAATACATTTATTTAAAAGACCACGTCAGGTGTGCATAGGTGGCTCAGTCAGCTAAGCGTCCAACTTTTGGTTTCAGCTCAGGTCATGATCTCAGGGTTTTGAGGGCCATGCTCAGTGTGTGGTCAGCTTGAGATTATTTCCCTCTTCCTCTCCCTCCCCCTCTATCCCTCCCCTTGCTCTCTCTCTCTCAAGTGAATAAATAAAATCTTTTTTAAAAAGAGTCAAAAATAGAAGTAACATACAACCCAGTAATTCCACTACTGGGTATTTATCCAAAGAAAATGAAAACACAAACTTGAAAAGGTATATGACCCCTATGTTTATTGTAGCATTTTTTACAATAGCCATGATATTCAAGCAACACAAGCACTCATCAATAGATAAATGGATCAAAAAGATGTGGTACACATGCGTGCATGTGCACGTGTGCAATGGAATATTACTCAGTCAAAAAAAGGAAAGAAAAAAAAAAGGAAAGAGATCTGGCCATTTGTGACAACTCAGATGGACTTAGTATTATGCTAAGTGAAATAATTCAGAGAAAGACAAATGCCATGATTTCACGGATATGTGGAATGAAAAATAAACAAACAGAAACGGAGTCATAAATACAACAAACTGATGATTGCCAGAGGGGAGGAGGTTGGAAGGATGGGCAAAATAGCCAAAGGTGATTAAGAGGTATAAAGTTCCAGCTATAAAATAAGTAAGTCAAGGGTATGAAAAGTGCAGTGTAGGGAATATAGTCAATATTTTAATTACATTGTTTGGTGGCCACTGGTAACTACGCCTACTGTGATGAGCACTGCATTACATATAGAATTATAAAGTATACTGTGTCATATACCTAAAACTAATATAATGTTGTATGCCAACTATATTTCAATAAATAATAAATAATAACTATTTTATTATTATCTCTTACAGTTCTAAGAGTTGCTTATACTCAGCTCATTGATTCACATTTGGAATTTCCTTTGTGATTGTAGTCAGACAGTGACTGAGGTTGGAGTCATCTTGAAGGCATGTCCTCCCTCACATCTATGGTGGTTAATGATAACCACTGGGACCTCAGTTCTGTCTGCTGGAATACCTATGTATGCTCACTCCACATGGCCTGCAGTTTCTTCAGTATGGTGGTTGCTTTCTAAGAATAAGAGTTGCATCATCTTTTATGATCTAGACTTGGAAATCACAGACCATAGTCCCATGCTCATCGGATTGAGTGGAGGACACATGGGCCTCATATCTCAATGGAAAGAATGTCTGTCATACAGTAAGGAGATCACATGGAATAATAGATGTTGTTGTCATCATCTTGGAAAATACAATTTGCTACATTATACTGGTTTTGGTATAATCAGTTGTTACAACCACCACCAAACTTGATCCAATCAGTTACTATTATCATTATGAACTCCTGGTAGTCAATATATTTGATGTATTCTGGTCCATTGCAGTTTTATTTTTATTCATGTATGAATTCATTCATCCTTAGCAAGTGAGAGCCTCTTTAAAAGGACACCTTGGTTCTTTTGATACAACTCCACCAGTTTTTGAAAAGTCTCTTTGTTTTTAGGTATGACATGACATTCCAGGCTTATCTTAAATAGTTCTCATCCTGGAACTGGAATCAGCTACTTTTCTAAAAGTTTCAGCTTTTTTTTTTTTTTCTCACTTCATTTTATTTTATTTATTTTTTCAGTATTCATTTGTTTTTAGGTAAAATACTTTACAAGCTTCTTCTGGTACTTCAAATTCAAATTTGAAACCACGGTTTTTACTGCTCCCTTTGATCTGATATCTCTAACTCATTTTTCTTATACTAAAGTCTTAATTCCCAATAATATGAACATAATTTTATAAATTTTATTTTACAAATGGACCAATATCAGACACTAACATATAACATATACACTAACAATAAAATCACTGAAAATCATTTTTATACCCAAATTTCTTATACTCAAAAAAATAAAATTTTGAGTATGTCTCAGAATAGATGTATAATTAAACTCTTCTGTTTTATTTTTTTTTAACTCTTCCATTTTAAAGTCACTTGAAATAACTACTCTCTGTGATTATGCCACCATCTCCATACAGAGGTAGGTTCATATGCTTTGTCATTTTAGGAATTGCATTTTTGATGTTTAATTTAACAAGTTATGTAACATATTTATACAGGGCCAAAATCAAATCTGCCAAAAAAAGATGTATTGAGGAAAGACCAAATTTTATTCCTATTCTCTCTACTGTCTACTCCTTCCCCACAATGAGAACATTTTTTTTTCCAGTATTGGTTTATATCTTAAAGGTTTTTATTTATTTTTTTAAGAATTTACTTATGCCTGGGTGGCTCAGTGGGTTAAGCCTCTGCCTTCGGCTCAGGTCATGATCTCAGGGTCATGGGATCGAGTCCCGCATCAGGCTCTCTGCTCCACAGGGAGCCTGCTTCCTCCTTTTTCTCTCTCTGCCTGCCTCTCTGCCTACTTGTGATCTCTCTGTCAAATAAATAAATAAAAATTTGTTTAAAAAAAAAAGAATTTACTTATTTATCAGGAAGAGAGAGAGCACAGGCAGAGGTGCAGCAGGCAGAGACAGAGGGAGAAGTGCTCCCTCAGCAGGGAGCCCAATGAAGGGCTCGATCCCAGGACCCTGAGCCCTGGACCCTGAGATCATGACCTGAGCTGAAGGTAGATGCTCAACCAACTGATCCACCAGTCACCGCTTAGTTTATATTTTTAATATGAGGAAATGCATATGTATTTTTAGCTTATCCTCTTTCTTAGGTAAGTAGAAGCACATAATTATATTATTAATTATAACTATATTACTTAATAATAAATTTGGAGATCACTGCACACCAAAATATAAAAATATTCCTCCTTTTCTTTTGCAACTGCATACCCCTTTGTTTGACTATACTTTTGTTTATTCAACTGAAATCCTGCTGAGAACGTCTGCATTGTTTCAGTCTTTAGCTATCACAAAAAGGTCATCAGTGAATAGCCCAATAATCTTTTTTTTTTGTATTTTTTCCAGTGTTTTTTAAGAACAGACCATTAGAAATGGAAGCTTACATTCATATGTAATTTTTCTGGATCTTGCCAAATTCCCTTCCATAGGTAATGCAGTATTTTGCTTTTCCAGCAGCAATATGTGAGACTGATAACTTTCTACAGCTTACCAACATATGCTGTCAAACTTTTGCATTTTTGTCAACTTAATAGGTTTTCTTTTTTTAATTTTAAACCATCTTGTGCTTCAAAGAGGCACATTTAAATACTGAACATGAAAATAAGTTCGCATCTTAACTGAAGGGAATTCAGTTTAAAAAAATAATAATTTCCTTCCTCTTCCCATGACTATTCAGCAGCAAGTACTGTGTTTCATTGCACACTATCGAATTAAACCCATGTCCATGGGCATCTGCAGTTAACAGAACAGGAAAAGAACCTGTTTCTGGAGTGCATTTCACTGGAATTTATCCTCCCATGCACAGCTTGTCAGACAACTCCTTGTTTGAGGTATCACTTAGTAAAACCAGGTTGACCCTGGGCCAGTGGCTAAATCAGCTGATTGTCATCCAGCCTCTGGGGGGTGACCTCCTCCCTGTCTGGTACACCTCTGAGTCAGTGTGCTGCTTCACGTGAAGGGACCTTAACAACCTGCACCAGCCAGCCTCATAGCCTTATCCTGACAAGTTAATTCTCTCCCATTTTACTACTTAACCTTCCTATAACCCCAATCTGTGCTAGGTTTGATGATCAGGACTTTGGTGACCCCACAGAGATACAGCTTCTCTACCTAGTTTGTCTCCCATTTTTAATGAATGGAGAGGGAAGAACAAGAAGTAAAAGAAAACAAGTATTCTTATTGCAATGTATTTTTAGTTACTTAGCCAGTCATGAATGTTCTGCACAATGATAGTAGAGAGTTCCAATTTCTATTTATAATTAACCCTGAAGTTGAAAAATAAAATGCTTTCCCTTCCTATTTCTACCTTTGCTTTTTGCCTAGCGTTGATTATTCCCCCTTTCTCTGTTCTTCTGTTCCCAATTAAATTCAGGCAAGAATCTCCTTTTTATTTTGTACTTTACTTGTTTTTTTTTTTTTTTTTTTTTTTAGTTATTGGATAGTATACTAGGTGAATGAAGGCACGTTGTGTCATGTCTTTAACTGTTTAAAACAATAGAAGGCATTTGTTCAGGTATGAGCTATTTCAGTTTAATCTTTTAAAATAGGGACTTTCTAGGGCACCTGGGTGATTCAGTCAGTTAAGTGTCCAACTCTTGATTTCAGCTCAGATCATGATCTCAGCACCTCGGGGTTGTGGGATCTAGCCCCACATCAGCTCCACACTTGTGCAGAGCTGCTTGGGATTCTCACTCTGTGCTCCCTCTGCCCCTCACCCCTAATATAAATAAATACATCTTTAAAAAATAAAATAAAATAGGGATTTCCCTTAAATAAGCTTTCAGGAGATATGGGTGTACATTATTTAAGAAATTGGAATTGGAGATGGAAAATGCATTAGCAGGGTTTAAAATTTATTCATAATTCTTACTGGATTCTAGGCTTAGAATTTAATGCTATTGTCCCAGGATTACAGTCTCTTTCTATCATATGGTGTGCAACTTTTTGCTTCAATTATAGCAGTTCTGAATGAATCCAAATAGAGGAATGTCAACGAAAGTATCCCAAACACACACACACACACACAGAATTTTGTTCATATGGGAAAAAGTTGGCTAAATCTTGCAAACTTTCCTTCTTGTGAAACCTTCATTAATGACAAAAACAAAAAAAACAGGTACTATGTTCTGAAATTCTCAAAATCAGTCAACAAACTAAAAAATTAACCTTCTATACAGTTTCATTGGCAAACATCGCTCAACTAGTCTCTTCCAAGAAATACCACCCACCATGTTATTTTATCAACAGAAAACTGGCACTTTAATACATGTGCCTTTGAGGATGGCATAAAATAGAGTTAAGTTTTACTGTTGGTTTTTCCAGGATTTGTAAAATGTGTTTATAGCCTGACTAAGGAAAAAAAGCTGTATTTAGTTATATAAAAGCCATGGAGAGCAGTATCAGTCAGGTGTTAGTTGAATGCTTGACAGTGTCCTGTTCCACTAGAGTAAGGAAGAGTATTTTATCTGTTCAAATCCCTCTCCTCACGTACTCAGATAAGAGACACAGTGTGGATTAAGAAGGTCATTTAATTTGTAAGTTATTTATTTTCCCACATACCTGAAAATGTTTGTGAATTATAACTCACGTCAGTATAAACTACTTATTTCTACTCCTTTTCTACCCTCTCCTCCATGCTGGCATACTTACATACATAGGCAAAGCATCACTGAGGCTAGCTAGAAGCAGTGTCCTTGAAATAAATTACCAGTTATGAGTTTCATGCTATAAAAGGAAGCAAAAGGAAAAAAGTCATTTTGGTCTCTGAGGAAGTAGAAAATTTTCACAAAGATAAACAATAAAGAATGGGAACACTCAAGCTTTTGAACTGGGGTTAAATCTGCCTGTGATACTGCGAATTTGTCTAAAACACACTTAAGCAAATGCCAAGTCTGTCTATCTATTACATCAGTTATGTCAAGTGAAGGGACTGGAGCAGTAGTACTTGCAAAATAACCATCCCCAAACAGTGACAATTTCAACATTGTCAACATGTGAGTAGCTGAAAATGTAGAAATAATTTCTCTCAGAAAATCTATAACTCAAAACCTTCACCTTTTCCCTATCTACCTTCTTGTATCTTGTAACTAACATTTAGAATGAATTCGTACTTTAATTTTTTCAATTTTTTAAAGGAAGAGTGAAATCTTGTTATAATAACTCAAGCAGAAATTAAACACAGAAAAAATTATATTTAGATGAAAAGTATTCAATGTGTATTTTATTAAATAAGTTTGCATGTAGTGACAAAGGACTGTGATACTCATTTTTCATTATGAGATGGCTGCTTCCCTTTTATTTTATGTGTTTTAATGATTTCAGTTACCCCTTCCCCATGCAATACTCTCCATCACCGTTTTCCTCTGCCAAGACACATGCATGCATATACCCTTCTTCACTGGCTTACATTTAATTGTTTTTTTGCTGTTATTCCCTAGTGGGTTAGGGATAATTTTTTTTTTCTCTGTCACTCATATGCTCTGACTTTGGCAGGTATACACTTATTAAAATTAGTAGGAGCTATTCTCATTTCCATACCCATAGTTTTTTTTGTGAGGGTTTTTTTTTTTTTTTTTGCTTTTTAAATATTGTGGTACAAAAGAAAAAAATAACACTATAATAATATTCTTCCTGTCAATGGATACAGAAAATGATACAGAAGAGGTAACTCTTCAGGAACAGATGAGATATTTGGAGTGGGACTTTCATGGAGAGCTCTTGGTAGATGGCATAAAAATGAAAGTAATTTACTAAAAGCACTTTAATCCAAACATGTATATCCAAATGTACAGATTCCTCTAATAAATATTCATAAGATTTAATTTACTATTATTTCAATGCTTTTTAAATGGCCTCTCAGAACACAAGTTAATGAAGTTCCTAAGTATGAATTCATTTCATCTCATTGTGAATAATAACTCCTATTTTTGAGGATTCCAATGTATTCTACAGAGTGCTCGTTTCTTCACATACATTATCTCAATTTTATTCACCTGCCTTTTATTCTTTCTCTTTCCCCCACTTCTTCCAAAAATCACAATATAGGTTTGCTCTCCAGGAAAAAGATTACTCTCTGTACAGGACAGAGCAAATCTGGCAGATTTGTAGCTCATTAAAAATTAAGTCCCTTAAATTCAAAGCCTATTTAAAGCCCAATATGATTCAGGGTATTGAAATGGAAGCAGCCAGTGGATGGGTAAAAGAAGTGGCTATCTGAAACATAGCCCCAAGAATAGCCTAACCCCAAAACTCATTATCATAACTTTATATGGACCTACTTATCTTATATTTTATAAATATCCCAAATCTTTGACTCATAGCAGAATCTTTGTCTATAGTATTGACTTTTTGCTTTGTACAAAAGGGCAATATATTGTCCTTACAAATTGTGATAATTTGTTAGGTTAGATATCTAAAAATTTTCTCATGCAAATTAGTGTTAAATGACATCTATAGGGTTTTTTTAAAAGGTTTAATTTATTTATTTGACAGACAGAGATCACAAGCAGGCAGAGAGTCAGGCAGAGAGAGGGGGAAGCAGGCTCCCCGCTGAACAGAGAGCCCGATGCAAGGCTCAATCCTAGGACCCCGAGATCATGACCTGAGCCAAAGGCAGAGGCTTTAGCCCACTGAGCCACCCAGGCAACCTGACATCTATAGTTTGGATAGGGTAACTTTCCTCTCAATTCTCTGCATACATTACTTCCACTCAAATGCTAATTTTTTTTTTTAATGGCAAATTTCTTCAGTTTGTCTACTTGTGCTTCTTGATTATCTAGCAGATTTTAACAAACAGTTCTCTCACTATAGAGTGTAAGTAAATTAGTGATTTATATTAACTAGTTTGTTTTAAAAAATACTAATAAAACTGATCCAATATGTTAAAATTGGCTCATTATTATGTTTTGTATGCCTATTGGGTCAGAAGTTTCTATTATGAAAATATCCACCATTAAACCTGCTTGGATCATCTAGTCTTTATAATCTGATCATAATTAATATGTGTGTGAGAGAGAAAAGTCTTTTTTCACCTCACAGGCTGTGCTTTTTATAAAATCCTGAGGATAAAATTCAATGGAGCATCTGCTATAGATGAGAATTTCTGTAAAGTAATGGATCCTTTTGTTCCTCTTTTGTTATAAAAAGGTCATATTGATTTGCAAAGGGAATTATTTTATATTCATTATATCATTAAGGATGTTTGAAAAATAAGAGGCTATTAGTGTCCCTAACTGCTTCAAGAATTCAATGGAATAACCATCTTGCTCAGTACATCTTCCATTAGGCATGATACAAGCAGTTAAATACAGTACTTCACCCTAAAAGGGGCAGTCTACAATCCTGAGAACATTATGTGCCAGGATAGGCAAAGCATAATTTATGCTGCTCAAGAAAGAATTTATTTGGTTTGATTAAGTTGGAATCTCATTTGTATAATTTAATCAAGTATTTTAAAGAAGGATTAATTTCCTCAAGTCAGTAGTTATGTCCACTAATCTGGCCCCTCAATTCTTGGTCTGTTGACTTTCCAATAATGATCCAGCTAGCCAGTCCTTATCCTTCTTTGTCTTTCAGTTTAGTGTCTCTTTATCTTTTTCAGGGGGAGACCATGTTTAATAACCAATATTTTCAAATAGTAAATTTTCACTTTTAATGTATTTACTAATAGGCTCTATTTGGTTTCCCAGTCTCTATGGATATACTTTTTCTAGTTAGAAATAACAGGGTTTTTTTTTTTAATTGCAATGTATTTTCTTTTGTCCTTTCAGATAAAACTTTAAACAAAAAGAAAAGGAAAAATCATTTAAAAATTCCAGCAACCCTAAAAAAACATTCTTTATCTAAATATATTTTCTACTTAGGAAACTAGGGGCATGTTTATCTTGGTCTAATTCCAAATTAAATCCTTAACCTATTTATATGTACCCTAATATAATGGTCTACTTATCAATCCATCACTTGGTACATCTGCTTAGAAATGGGCAGGTGGTCTCCTTCAGAAATACCATTAGATAATGGTAATGATTACAATTAGATGATAATGATCTTGGTCATTTACAACATGCAGAGTCATTTGTTTAAATGATTTTTATTTTTTTTAATAAGTAGAGCATGGAGCTGGTAGGGAATCAAAAGTTACTCTTTCTTGGTTTACTTCTTTTTAGATCCAATTCCTCTAAGTAGGTGAGATTAGTTAGTCCTAGGTGTTTGGAAAACTTTCTTGCATTATCCTATTCAATAAGGCAAATGTAATTCTTTTCAGGGTGGCAGTGGGGCTAGTACCAAATCCAGTATATATGTCCACCTCCCATCCATGGCTCTGCCACGTGCCTTGCTTCCTGGTTGGATGGAGGACTCTGGTGAGTACTAAAGCTGTTCTCATCGTCCTAAAGCCCTGGCAACCACAACACTTGCCAAATCTAGAGCCTCAACCTCTTCAGGGGTGAGATCTGATCATTTCTACCACACAGTCTCCGGTTTCCACAATAGCTGCCCTGAGAGTCCATGTAAATAACCTACATGTGCAGAGGAGTTAACATCTTATGGGTCAGACTTTGGCCAAGGAGAGAAAATAGACCGGAAGGAAGAGGGGCCAGCAAGTAAGTCTCCCTCCTTTCTCTTCTGAGACTTCACCAGTGACCCAGGAACTAATTGTGTTTTCTTGAGAAGCTGTAGCTAGCTTGACAATGCCTCACTGTGTCTTTGTTTTCTTTCTTGTCTCATTTCCCTTTTCCCTCACTTCTACTTTCCTGGGCTACCATCCTTGATAAAAATCTTAGCATTACAATAAACTCTATTTCTAAGAAACGCAGGCTGGGACAGAGCCCTTTAAGTAAATATTCACATGTATTACCATTTGCTTATCCTAGAAATTATGACATTAATCTTTTCCCTAAAATGACCAACCCCAATCTCTGGTCCTTCCCATCAGAGATAAAACCGACCAAGTCCAATAATCGTTGCCACACTTTCCAAAATGAACACTTGAAAAAATAGTGCCAAACCAGAGAGTTGTTTTTGATCTATCACATAGTATGGCATAGGATGGCTAGGTTCCTGTATTATATTTTGATTTTTTAAAGCACAATATAAATTTTTTAAATAAGCTATAATGTTCTCATGTGAAATCTAAAAGATGCAGGGTATTCTGCCTGATCATGCTTCTTCGTCTCCTGTGAATCAATCCCATAACATGTACTTTAGAAATATGTCGATGTTTCTTGGTAAATAAAATATATATGTTTTGCATTTTCCAACGGATTTTCACAACAAGATCCACATAATTAACCTGAGACATAGATAAGATACATATTAATGTTGTTACTCTTAACAGTTTACCTAAGGGTAAATTGTCATTTAGAGTGGTTAACTGAGTTTCCAGAGTTGGCAAGTAGCAAAAACAAGATACAAAGTTAGTTTTTATTTTGGACCCTTTGCTCTTTATACCCTGTCATGCTGATTTAGCTCACTGAATAGGGAGAAGAAGTAGACCATTCTAAAGAGTAATTTGGACATAATAAGATTCCTGAATAGAAATATATCGTATACCTGCAAAGAAATGAGATTTTCTCACAAACCACCTAGCAATAGATAACATTATTTAGACTCACACAAGTGTATGCAAATTTAATTTCTATGTTTTCCCCCTAATACATGACAAAATTCAACTATTTAAAGAAATTCTGTGGTGAATTCCTTGGTAATGTCTCCTTTGGTAATTTCATCTAGCAGACAACACAGTCTAAAGTTAAAATGGTTTGCTTCAGAGAGAAGTCCTTAAGGTTTCTTTAGATTTCAGCTGAATTCAATCCATGGGCAGATACAAAAACCAACGACTTCTAGGACCCTAAGATCAATTAATTGTATTTGGGGAGAAATACCTATTTCTTAAGTAAACATTTGTTTATATTTGAAAAATGACAAGAAATTGGAACAAATGGGCAGTTTTTTTTTTCTGAACAAAGAAGTTAATGATTGGAACCGTTAGCAAATATATTTTAACTTTTTATGAGGTAAAAAGGAATTGCATAGAGAAATCTATGTGTTTTCAGCTTCATATAAAGCCCTTCCAGGTGGTCAAATATGAATAAATTGGGAAAGATACAGGGAGCCATGAGAGCATGTGTCACTTTGGGCAAAACTAAAATACTTTTTGGAAAACTGACAAAGGATTAGAAGGATTATTTTTGTACCATTATGTTTCATAGTGAACATTCATTGTAAACTATTCTCTGAAGATATGAGACCACTGTGGTTCTGAAGGAAAAACAACCAAACACTAGGTTTTACCAAGAAGACAAATAAAAAACAAAAACAAAAAATTCCAACTCCTCAGAGGAAAAACCCCTACAGCTGCCTGTGTTGGCCCTTTTCCTGAAATTTTGCTCCCCTTTCCTAGCAAAGGACAGAATCTAGTTTATATGCTCAAAAAATCAACCTTTCTGGAGGAATAGATGAATTTTCTATGCAGAGAATAAAAACTGAGTGATAGGATATTTATCAATTCACAAAGTGTATCGCTTTGCAGAATACAGAATTTTTGACCAAGTCCTAGATCTTAGAAGTAAAAGGCATCCATTAGAAAACAAGTTTTACTATCCGTGTATGGTGATTCTACTTTAATGGTTGCAATTATCAAAAATGATGTAAGACGAACATTTAAAAATGTGCGATGTATAAAGATTATCATCCAGGCTCTAGGGATTGTCACAACCTTTCCCCCATAAAAGCAAAGAACATCTCCCATAACTGTTAGACTTTATAACAGTAACAATATGTCCACACCAGAAACCAGGTCCCCCAACAAAGGGCTGCATGGTTTTTTGATCTAGAAAAGGAGAGAGATGTAGACATTATGTAGCAGATTTATACTCAACTACAGTGATACCAGTGCCTCAGAGGCTGAGTTTTTCTGAAGATATTCTGATTCCCCAAAATGAGTAGATATATAACCATAAAAATAAACAAAATATTAAGTTCTGAATATTAACTACTCTCAGGAGGAATAACTAACACATTAAGGAATAAACTTTAAATTCCATGATATCTCAATAACTTTTCATATGCACGTGCATCTTAATAAGCACACATGTCAATTTCTATGTTGCTTCTAAAAGTAGGTTGAAAAAATTATCAAACAATGGCATAAGCCAGAAGATGGAAGCTACAAATTTTGACAGATGCTTATAAATAAGATCCTACATTTTTCACTTGAACACTCTTTCACAAAGAGCCTCCTGTATACTGTATTTGCTTAAGAAGCAAGTATAAATTTAGCTTACAAACAGAGTGCTACTTTCTAACTGCCAAGGTACTAGGCTTCCTTTACCTAAGGACTAACAACATTCTAAAAACTAGGTCTATCCAGGGGCATGTGGGTAGCTCAGGCAGTTAAGCATCTGCCTTCGGCTTAGGGATAGAGTCTCATACAGCATCAGACTCCCTCAGCTTCCCCCTCTACCCCTGGTCTCTATTTCAAATAAGTAAAATCTTAAAAAATAAATAAAAACTAGGTCTATCTAGAATTAGAAAGATAGGACATACTTAGAGCCATCATTGCCATCAGGAGGCATCCAAACACAGGTTAGAGGACTTCTAGTCAGAGAGGTTACAGAAGCTATTACTGCTTATGAAGCCTGAATTACCTTAAGACTAATGCACATTTGTTTGCCCAATTTCATTACAAATTCTTTAGAAAGAAACACATCTTATTTTTATATATTCTATAAAACAGTAGTTTAAGAAAATAAATAACCTTTCAAAGACTCAATTTGAATAAGCATAGATTACAATGGTTACTTTTTTAACTAGAACAACAGTTTGATGAAAGAGGTCATCACTATATTTTATCTATTCTAATACACATATTTTTCACATGTTAACTTTTCTGAAATGGAGAGGTCTCTCAGTGGCATAATTTGCAGTCTTTTACTTTACCTTGGTTCAAAAAATGATGGTACATTTTACAATGATGGTATCTTAGATTTGATGAAATACAGTATTTTGTGCATCTATTATAGACCAGGTACGAAGTGCTTTACATGCATTATCTCACTAAATTATGCTAATAACCCTTAGGTGGGTCTGGTGATCACTATTTTACAAGTCTGGCTTGGAGAGTTAAAGAAAATGCCTGGGATCAATCTCAAGCTAGTGAAGATGGAGTCAGAATTCAACTGAGATCTGTTGATCGCAAAGTTCATGCTGTTAGCCAGTTCACCAACATGCTCTTCTAAGAAAGGTTTGGATAAAGATTTTTTTTTTTTAGGAAGAAAAACTTTTAAAGCCTCAAAGATGCTTCAATTCATTTACTGATGCTTCTCACGCTCCTTGTATGGCCCTTTGCTGGGTCAGATCCTGCAGCTTCAGAGCCATCCAGCCCTGGGAGCAGCTGGGTCATTTAGCGTTGATTCCCAGAGCTAATCCAACATTAAAACACAATTTAATGTGGAGGTAAATCTAAGAAGCCACAGCACCATTGAAGATTGTCTTCTTTTTAAAAATGAGATAGGATATTTGTTGAGTCCCTTTTTGACAATATTTTAGTACAGTCTAAAATTTCTGATGGTATTCTCAATACAAAAAAATACTTTCCAAATTTATATACTTTTTAAAATCTTTCTTCAAAAATGATTTAATTTATTTGGAAGAGAGAGCATGAATAGGGGAGAGGGGCAAAGAGAGAGGAAAAAGCAGGCTCCCCGCTGAGCAGGGAGCCCAATGTGGGGCTCAATCCCAGGACCCTGAGATCAGGACCTGAGCTGAAGACAGATGTTTAACCCACGGAGACACCTAGTTGCCCTACTTTCATATCATAACAAAAAAACTTTGTTAGTCTTAAAATTGCCAAATTGATGGCATGATTTTTAAAATATAATTTTTAAACTAGAAAGGTCTTTTAAAAACCACATTAACATGACCATTTACTATTAAACCTCAATATTTTGAGAAATATTTTAACTAACAGAGACAATAGGACTGATTGTGAAGTTCCTCTCTAAACTGCCTTAATATTTGGCACTTTAAGGAACATAACATAATCTTATTCTTATAGCAATTCCAGTATCAAACTGAGGCAATAACAAACTAGGTAGAGTTGGGACCAAAATGAAGAGCTCAGGAAAAAATACAGTAAGAATGGTACTAATAAAAATTTGTGATTCTGTGAAATATCTATTGCTATTTTTACATGCATAATCATTATATTCTGGTTTATTACCAGATTACTAGTTCAAGACATTGTACTTTAATAGCAATTCAATATAAAGTGAACAAAAGTACAACATAGTCAATTTTAGTGATCTTATCCTCACTTCAGCTACTCAAGATGAGATGTGTGCTATCAAAATGGTGAACAATCTTGGAAAAAGTACTTGACATGTATTCCTCTAGTCCATAATTGCTACCTCCACTAAGTTTTGCCTTTCAACTGAACTCCATGCTAAGTCCTAATTTAGGAGCCTTTTCTGTCATAGATCTTTCCCTAATTTCTGGTAGCCACAGTGAGGTCATTCTTTCATCCATTCTTAATAAATGAAAAGTGATTATTACAACTAAAAAGAATTTGCACTTCTTTTTTACAAGATTTTATTTATTTATTTATTTTAGAGAGAGAGAGAGAGAGAGAGTACGCAAGCAGGAGGAGGGTAAGGGAGAGAGAGAATCTCAGGCAGACTCCCCGCTGAACACTGAGCCCAATAAAGGGCTTGATCTTACACCCCTCAGATCATGGCCTGAGCTGAAATCAAGAGTTGGATGCTTAACCAACTGAGCCACCCAGGCCCTTCAAAAATTTTCACTTCTCAAGAGAATTTCCAATCTTATAAAACTATACAAATTTTATATAAGTGTTTAGGTACAATATATAATATACAAACATGTTTTATATATGTTAGAAAGTATGAATATATTTAATATATGTACTCCATAAATAAGACAGATATTTATATGTTACAAAGAAAGCACACACATGTACATACATGCACCTTGAAAATATTAACATATTTTAAGAAAGTTTAAACCCACCTTTTAAAAGACAAAACCAATCTGAGAACATGCTGCAGATCTCATTATGTAGCATTTGTGAGCATTGTTCCAGTACTTTCTTTCATTTCCCCATTAGATATACATTATTTCCTAAATGTGAGTGTTTCATAGTAACTATACCACACTGAAAAGATCAGTTAGAAACGTGCATTCTTCACTCAAAAGTATGTCGTATATTTTTTCAGAGGAATCCATAAATTTTACTTTTCAAAAACTCTCCACAATATTACATGCATGAATGTACCATAATTTATATGATTTATTTAACCGTTTTCTTTTGACAGCTATTTAAGTTATTTCCATTTTCCTTTTGGTTCCACATTTCAGATAATACTGGAACATCCTTGCTCACGCCACCTTATATATGTGCAGGAATTTCTTCCGAGTAAATATTTAGAAGGGTAATTATTGGAAATTAAGAATGTTTAAAATTTTTTCCTACAAACTATCCAATTGTCCTGCAAAATCACTAGATCTTTTTTTTTTTTTTTTTTTTTTTTAAAGATTTTATTTATTTATTTGACAGAGATCACAAGTAGACGGAGAGGCAGGCAGAGAGAGGGAGGGAAGCAGGCTCCCTGCTGAGCAGAGAGCCCGATGTGGGACTCGATCCCAGGACCCTGAGATCATAACCTG